>NC_138772.1:408524721-408769721 GCF_965119305.1 Pelophylax lessonae
AACTATAAATAAAATCAGTGCTCCTTTTAAAATTATATTTTTTTAAAATAAATTTGCATTCATAAATGTCCCCCACGGCAGTACTACGGGCCCCAATGCTCTTTTTTTGGCCGATAACTTTAATATAAGCCTTTAAAATGGAGGTTTTTATTTTTCAAGTTGGTGTCCCATAGACTATAATAGGGTTCGCGGCTCGGATCTGAATTTTTTCCATGTATGGGAGTTCTGGTGTAAACCAAACCAGGGAGTGGTTGGCCCATCACTACTAGCAAATAGGAAGTGGAGAAACATGGCTTAAATCAGGAAGGTCATGGGAGGAGCAAAGCGATTAGGACTCATTAGAAACAAGAGACAAGGCAAGATTATCCCAAGAGATAAGAGAGGTAGCTTTTCAGCATCTCAGGTGGCACAGTGAGAAGAGCCACATCCAGAGGCTGCAGGTTCAGATCCAGACCATGACAGGTGAAGTAAGAACTTAAATACTTGCTGGAATACAGACCCTAGTCTTCAGCATATCTTTCTAGGTTCCTTGTCTCACAGTCTATGCTGGATAGAATGCACAGACATACAGTAGGACACACGCACATAAAGAAATAAATCTAAATTTAGAATAGGATAGATAGACAACAATGCGGAATAAGGGTAATGGGACTTTAAATGAGGTGGGTTGCTAACTCAAATAACCAAATTGAATAAAAATGTCTCAAAATGTTACTTTATTACCTGCTGCATGATGATGGCAATCGTATAGCACATAAATAATAAATGAAAAAAATAAAAATTTTCTGCTAAATATGCAGACAATACAGATGCAGACATAGAAGAGGTAATAAAGGACATGTCTTGTCATGCATACACATAATTCATATTATAATAAATAAATATATTATAGCAGATAAAAAAATATCATACAAAGGCATATATATATACCTTATACATGGTACATGGTCAATATCCAAATCAAAATGTCTACACATTCAATGGCTCATATACTCTCTCATAAATGATCCATAATCTGTATCCAGATAAATCTTCGCATGTGGTTAAGCAGTTTGCTGATGTCAAAGTTGTGGATGGAGTGACCCATGGTGGCGGTGGGGTTATGGTATGAGCAGGCATATGTTATGGACTTAGAACGCAGGTGTATTTTATTGATGCTATTTTGAATGCACAGAGATACCGTGATGAGATCCTGAGGCCCATTGTTGTGCTATTCATCCACAACCATCACCTCATGTTGCAGCATATTAATGCATGGCCCCATGTTGCAAGGATCTGTAAACAATTCCTGGAAGCTGAAAACATCCCAGTTCTTGCATGGCTAGCATACTCACCTGACATCTCACCCAATGAGCATGTTTGGGATGCTCTGGATTGGCGTATATGACAGCGTGTTCCAGGTCCTGCCAATATCCAGCAACTTCGCACAGCCATTGAAGAGGAGTGGACCAACATTCCACAGGCCACAATAAACAACCTGATCAACTCTATGCGAAGGAGATATGTCGCACTGCATGAGGCAAATGGTGGTCACACCAGATACTGATTGGTTTTCGGACCCCCCCCCCCCCCCATACAGTAATACTGCACATTTTAGAGTGGCCTTTATTGTGGCCAGCCTAAGGCACACCTGTGCAATAATCATGCTGTCTAATCAGCATCTTGATATGCCACACCTGTGAGGTGGATGGATTATCTCAGCAAAGGAGAAGTGCTCACTAACACAGATTTAGACAGATTTGTGAACAATATTTGAGAGAAATAGGCCTTTTGTGTACATAGAAAAAGTCTTAGATCTTTGAGTTCAGCTCATGAAAAGTGGGGGCAAAAACAAAGGTGTTGCGTTTATAATTTTGTTCAGTGTAATTTTTGTAGTTAGACATAGTAATCTCCATTTATTTTACTGCATTCAGTGATATATTAAGTAAAGGGACTACATGGAAGTGGGGACATTCTGTTAATTTAAAATGTATAGCAGTGGGGAAAAGAATCCAATTATTGGATTCTGTCAGCTGTCTGCTCTAAAAGTAGTTATTTTAATAATACATGCTGCATTGGCTTAAGCTCATTAAAAGCAAGAAACATCCAGCACATGATTTTTTTTAAACTTTCCATTGTAATGTAAGAAACTGATTCACTGTAGATACAATATTACAACAGATGCTTTGATCATTTTCCGTGAAGTATAGCATGTGATTGGATCATTTTCCCTTTTTCAGCTATATTGGAAATTGTACTAGCTTAAGAAAGGCATACTGAAAAAGAGCAGCTCAGTTGGTGACAGTGCTGGATGTGACCTTGAATATTAGCATAATAATAGCAGTTAAATCTCCTTCACGTCTTGTTACAGTTACCTATTTTTGAGAATTCTTTGAACGTGACTGTTTGACTGTTCAAGTAGCATCTAACATAACATATCATTTTATATAATCAGATACAAAAGCCTTGTTTGAAACACATTTTTTTCTTGTTTTGGATAGCATAGGAAAGAGATATAACGTATGTAAGGTTTTCATTTCTGTCTGTAAACCCATTGGGGAGATTTTCCTTCACTTTCTTTCACTGTGACACACTAAAACAAATGTGTGGATTGGTTGTCACAGTAACAAGAAAGTACTGTCAACAATAAAAACATGTTCATATCTTCTAAATTTTTCTCATTCTAATAAAGATAAGAATTTTTTTTCTTGTCCTAGTATGAGAAATTTCTCAAAGCTTCCTATATCGACAGGAAAGGAGGGGAAAATGTCCAGCAGGAATACAGACAGCAAAAAAAAAAAAAAACCTTTTCCCACACTATCCAAAATTAAATAAAATATTTTGGTTACAATTGATCTGAAAACATTTATAATTATGTATTTCAAATAGGGATCAACGATTATCGGCAAAGCCGATATATCGAGGGCCGATCTGCACTTTCCCCGATATATCGTAATCGGCCACCAAGGTGACCGATATTGCCAATATTTCAGGAAAGTGCTTGTACCAGCATCTAATAGCCAACGGTCGGCTGTCTTGTAATGACAACCGATGCAGCTGAGAAGCCGCTCGGCTGTCATTACAAGGAGCGGGAGGGGACGTCCCTCCCCCCCTCCCGCCGCCTTCCGGGACTCGCCCGGGTCTCCTGTCCTACCGGTAGACCCGGGCAACCAGCCTACACGGCCGCTTAAGACCCGATCAAAGCAGCATTCGTCATGACATCACTTCCTGGTACTAGCGCCAGATTTAAAAAAAAGACAGCATTTAAAACAGCCAAACTTGGCGTTTTGAATGCTTTTAAGTGCAGAGGAGGGGTTTGGGGTCTTTTAGATCCCCAGATCCCTCCACAAGAGTACCTGTCAAAGAAAAAAAATGTAACATTTTTTTTTCTTAAATGTATGGAAATTTCGGCCAATTTTGGCAAATACCGATATGCATTGACCAAAATATCGTTATCAGTATCGGCAACGTAAAACCGATATCGGTCGATCAATAATTTTGAATGCATAAACGTTGACTTACTGATGGAAAATAGGCTTTTCAGTTTGCAGTGGAACTTTGTAAGAGAATTAAAAGGTTAACTCCACTTTCCTGGGGAAAAAAATCAGCAAATAAAGAAAAAACAATATAGCGTATACAATTGCGACACAAATCATATTGTAATTGAATGTTATTATAAATTACCTTTCCTTTTCAATCTGCAGCTGTTGTAATTTTCTGAAAATGCCATGCAATATGACTACCTGGAGCTGATCTGTACACAGAATGTGTACTGACCCCACCCCAGAAACATAATTTCCTGCTTGTTTGATTGGCTCACCAATTTTCCCAGAAGTCTGCCTAAGATACAAGTCATATTTCGGGCATCCCCTGCAACAAAAACATCATGTTTGGTGAGATATTCCCAATAGGAGCACGTCTAAAGGGAGGCAGGCCCAGCAGTTTTCCTCATTAGGGCCCTGAAGCTGCTATAGCTGATAGATAATTATGAAACCACTCCCATTTGACCCACTCAGCACAGAGGCACAGAGGAACAAACAATGGTTTCTTCAGAATAACAAAAGGTAGGAATCTGCAAGAAAGTTTGTTAAAATGTTAGAATTTTTTTTCTCAACTAAATTGGGAGTTACACTTTAAGTAAATGTGGTGAATTTTCATTTTGTGAAGAATATTCAATCATGTGCAAAAAAAAAAATCAAAACAACTGCCAACACTCTTCATAATATATTAACGTAAACAAATGCACTTACTGATTGACCTAGAATTTTATCTAGTATAAGATATTGAGTAGTGGCTTTTTGCCACCCACACTCTCTGATGCTGGCACAATATTTGAGCTCACTTCATGTCCTCCTTCCTTGAAGCCTCGTCTGCCCTCTAAGCAGGGAAAATAAGGTTCTAGCAACTTCCATGGTAACTTTAATGTCACTCTTACATCAAAGCTTTAAGCCAAAATATGTATAGCCACTAAAATGTCTACATATTATATGTATTTATTTGATCATTCAGTCAATCATTTAAGGTGACTAAAATGATCAAATTGAATAGAAATCACAAACCATAGACCCTCCATTCAATCAGTTTGGGGAGCTTTTGATAATTTTTGACACTAGCAAGTCAATCAGCAATATCAAAATTTTAATGATCACTTCTTATTGGCAGAATGAATATCTGCATGTGTGTAATACTAATAGTTACTTTCTGGTATACCATATATCCAAACAATACAAGAGGTGTTGCATCATTCAATACTTTAATCGATGATTAACGGTTTTTAAGATCACTCAAACCTGGTTTGATCACAAAGCGATACCATGTATGCCCATCTTTAACCCTTTAAATTATGCCAGTTCTGCTCTGCCCATGACAAGATATGCTTGCCTGCTATTATGTGAAATTTTCCCCCCCCATAAGTGAGTAAATGGACATGGGAAGGAGAGTGAGAGCTGGGGAAGGAGACAACAGAAAACTCAACATTTAGACATTTCTGCTATGCCAAAAATGCAGTACAAACAAACTACAAAATCCATTGAGTGGGTGATAATTGACAACAGTGCTGATCACCCTCTCACCAGAGTAAGTGGTGTGAGGGATATAACTTAATTTACTTTCAAAAAATGTTTTATTAGAGTATAACAAAGACAAATAATGTTGGAAATGATACAATAATGAAAACTATTCCACAACAAATAATGGTCGAAAAACGCAGGTCAGCATTGTCAAGTGGGCATCCAACAATCAATGCAATTAAAACATTGAGTTAAGTCATGAGAAAAATAGTCAAACCTTTGTACTAAATTAGCTCAAAAGGAGGTCACCATCTAGTAGGTGCAGGGGGTTTCCCCCATAACAGTAGAGCACCACTCCCAAGACACCCCAAAAGGGAGCAAACTGTGTCTCGGGGGAGGCGCTCCACCTGTCAACCACGTAATCGTGCAGTGACCCAAAAACCAAAACTCCAAAGGAGAACAGCCTAAAGGTAAGCTATCAACCAGCCCCAGGTGAAGTTAGCAAGTGACCCGAACTTCAGATGTGAAAAAAATGTCGATACAAACCCAACTGAAACAGGAGAAAGGGGCTCTGGACCATGTCCTAGAGGTCCTCACAGGTAGGATCGTCAGCAGATTGCTATGAGTACATTAAAACCAAGAGTAGAACATGAAGAGAAAAGGAAAAGTAAAAGAGATGGGAAAAGGAGGCAGACAGACTGTGAGGAAAGGAGAGAGAAAAGGGGAAGGGAGACTATGAAGGGAAGGAGGTTCCTATGGCCCAACTCCTAAAGACGCTGTGGAAAAACAAGTAAGAGGTTAATGAGGGGCAAAAGGAAGAAAGGACTGACCCTCAGTCCAGTGTCTGGAATGCATAAAATGGTAACATTTATGTAGGCTGCCCATGGTTCCCAAATCCTTTCAAGCTTCTCGCTGGAGTCATCCAGAATGCTATACATCTTCTCCTGTGCAATTATACATGAGATCTTACGCTTAGCCAAATGGAGTGGGACTGAGGGCAACTTCCACTGCCTGGCTATCGCCATCCTGGCACCGAGGAAGATGTAGAAGATGAGGGATTGGGTGCATTTAGGGATTTTAGGAATGCGTTGGCTCAACAGGGCTTGAGCTGGGGACTGATGCACCGTGAGACCAGTAATCTGACAAACAATACTATAAATGCGCCTCCAAAACGTTCTAAGTTTGGGGCATTCCCAAAAGATGTGGAGAATAGTGCCGGTCAGGTTACAATCACGAAAGCAGGTTGGGGGTGTGGAGTGAAAAATGGCGGACAATCTAGCGGGCACCATGTACCATCTCATGAGAACTTTGAGATTAGCTTCTATGAGACCGATATTGTGAATACCCCGGAAGGAGTGCCCAACATTTGCGTGCCAGTCAGGGAGGTCCCAGTCTATGTTGAGGTCCTGCTCCCATTTGAGCGTGTAGGTAGGTTTGGTTTGTGTGTCATTCAGCAGAGCATAGATGAGGGAGAATCCCCCTTTGACGTCAGAAATTTGGGCACACCACTGTTCATAAGGTGTTACCCGCAGGGGTTCAGGGAATTTGGACCTAAGTGAGTTAATAAAGTGTTAAATTTGGGTTAGACGGATTTCTCTACAGGCGGCATCTTCAACTTCGTGGTACAGTGAGAAAAGGTTACAGGACCCAAGCTATCCAAAAAGTGGCCAATTCTGTACAGGCCTTTGTCAGTCCACCATTTAAATGCCTCTATGTTTTCACCTGGAGGGAAGGCCGGATTATGGAATATGTGAGTGAGGGGAGCCCAAGGTGAAGTGACTTTAAGCGTTTTGTGTATGTGATCACAAATGGAAAAAGAATGTGAAAGGGTAGGGGCCATCACTGGGGGGGGGGGGGGTGGGCTTGAGCAGGTCTCCAAAGCAGGTAATCAATGGTGTGTCGGCGTACGGTTTGGCGTTCCATAGAGTACCAGTCAGGCTTCCCCCATCTGGAATATATAATGGAAAACTGAGTCAGTTGTGCTGCTTGATAGTATTTCCAGAGCTCCGGAACTCCCAAGCCCCCCTGTTTCCGGGAGCGTAGAAGAGTGTGTTTAGTAATTCTATGTCCCTTCGTTCCCCAGATAAACTTAAAAATTGCAAATTCTGGATGTGGGATTTCCGCACTGGGATTGGGAGCGACCGGAACAAGTAAAGAATACGCGCCAGGAGAGTCATCTTAACTGCATTGATTCTGCCTAACCAGGAAATGTGAAGGCGAGACCAATCAGAGAGATCCTCTTTTAGTCATTGCATCATGGGCGGGTAGTTGGTTGGATAAAGTCTGTCTATTGCGGGAGTCAAGGAAACTCCTAGATAAGGAATGGAATCCGAGTGCCAGGAGAAGAGAAAATGGTCTTTCAGACGTTCCACCAGCGACGAAGGGAGGGTGATATTAAGGGCCAGGGATTTAGTCATGTTGACTCGCAAGCCAGATGCCACCCGAAGGCATCTAGGAGGGAAACTATATTGGGAAGGGAAATCAATGGGGAGGTAACAAAAAACATTATGTCGTCCGTGAACAGCGCGCATTTGTGGGTCTCGGACTCGCATTGTAAGCCATGAATATCAGGGTGAAGACGGATAGCCGTAGCCAGGGATTCCAGGGCTATGGCAAAAAGGAGCGGGGAGAATCCCTGCCTCATTCCCCTCCGGATCAAGATGTCCGCAGAGTAGTATCCCTGCATCCTAACCTGAGCCACCGGGTGGGAGTAAAGAGCTTGTAGTGTAATGATGAAAGAGGGACCAAAACCCCATCGTTCAAGGGTGCAGAACAGGAATGGCCATGAAAGGGAGTCAAAGGCCTTTTGTAAATCTAAGGATAGGAGAAATCCAGACTGGGAAGGGCCTCCATCCCACCCTGAATTTAGCAGACAGATGGCGTCAACCACCCTCCTTACCTGGTCAGGTCCCTGCCTACCCGGGATGAACCCCACTTGATCCTTATGAATGTATTTGGCAATAAAGCTGGATAAGCGATTGGCAAAAACTTTTGTCAAAATCTTGAGATCATTATTAATGAGAGATATCGGCCTGTAATTGCCCACTTCGGAGGGGTCCTTTCCCGGCTTGGGGATAACAGAAATGTAAGCTTTATTAGAGGCTTCTTCTAGGCGGGTTCCGCCCCTGAGGGCATTGAAGAACCTGACCAGATAAGGAGATAGGACCGAGGCAAATGTCTTATAATAAGAGTTGGAAAAACCATCAGGGCCCGGAGTGGATTTGGGTCGGAGAGCCTTGATTACATCCAGTACCTCCTGTTCGTCAATAGGTAATTCCAAAAGGGATCTATGTGTAGCCATGAGACAAGGGAGAGGCACATTGTCTAGGAAAGATTCAGGATTGTCCCCCTTATGGGGGGTAGGGGCTGCATAAAGTCGAAAATAGAAGGAATGGAAGGAGTCCATGATGGAGTTGGGGTTTGCACAAAAGGACACCAGAGGGGGATTTTATTTTGGGCAGGGAAACCGCCCGAAACTTTGGGGGGAGCTTCAACGCCAATTTCATGCCCAGTTTATCCCTAAATGCAAAAGAACGAGCCTCCTGCCAACGCAGGCTTTTTTGGACCCTGGAGGTTAAGGCCAGGTTAAGTGACAACTTAATCGCATCCAATTCGGCAAGGGGGGCAGGATTAGGGGAGCGCTTGTGAGCTTTGTGGAGGCGAGTATACTCCAAGCGGGTGATGTCAATCTGTCTTTCCTTTTTAATTTTTGCCCCCAATTTGATGAGGTAGCCCCGCAGAACTGCCTTATGGGCCCCCCAGAGGGCAGTAGGGGAGGTGTCAGGGAGATCGTTAAGCGCAAAGCATTCGCAAAGTGCAGTGTCAATCATGGAGCATCTAGCGGGGTCGCTCAGATTGGACTCATTAATTCTCCACGACGAAGGGCCTCGGGGAAGAAAGGAGCAGGAGAGCTAAAGAGTGACCATGGAATGGTCAGACCAAGGGACGTCTCTAATTTTAGACTTCTGGGCAGAAGGGATGTCTGTCGTGGGGATGAAGATGTGGTCAATGCGCGCCAGCGTATGATGGGGGTCGAAAAATGTGTATAATCTCGGGTAGAGGGGTTCAATTCACGCCAGATATCAATCAGGCCTAGCGCATGAAGCGATCTAGCCACGCGAAGGCTCTGTTTAGAGGGTCAACGAAGCTTGCCTCTGGAGGACTTAGATTTGTCTAGGGAGCAGTCTAGAGCTAGGTTAGAATCCCCCCCATGAGGACGCGGCCCTCAAAGTGGGGAGAGAGAAGGAGGAACATCTCGGAGAGGAATTTCGCCTGCCCCTTGTTAGGGGCATAGTAGGAAATAAACGTGTATAACACTCCGAGTATGTGGCCTTTGACAAGAATGTAACGACCCTGGGGGTCCCGAACGGTGTGCAGGTGCAAGAAGGGAAGGGATTTAGCAAAAAATACGGCCACCCCTTTCTGTTTGAAGGGGGCATTGGCGAGATAAAACAAGGGGTATTTATGGTGGACATATGTCAGTTGATAAGATTCCGGAAAGTGAGTTTCCTGAAGTAGGAGAACCCCCAGTCCTTGGGAAAGATAATGTTGAAATGCCTTTCTACGTTTAAAAGGCGAATTTAGGCCCTGGGTGTTGTGTGATGCCACCTGTAGAGAAGAGACCGTACTCATATTAGGCTGCATGGTGCGCGGGTAGGAGGATACCCCCAGTAGGACACTAGTCACAGTGTCAGCAGGCGTATCAGGAGCAGTAGGGAACCGGATGGACTGCAGGAACCTGGGGGGAAGAAAAATATACCAGTAAAGGGAGAAGAAGAGAGAAAAGAAGGCAACAAAAGAAGGGGAAAGCTGCAAGAGCAAGGTCTTGCAAGGAGATGAGGAAACCGCTGGCAGAACCCGCAGTTCCCCATCACATGTACGGATGCGTCCTGAACCAGTCAAGGCGCATTCCTGAAAATCATCTTACTTGTGCCTCCTCCTTACTTCCAACAGGAGGAGGCACATTAAGGCCTCCCCGGCCATAGGGCACCAGCCGCCAGTCCTGTAAAAGAAAAGATAACAATATTCAAGCACTATAGTCACCCCTAGGTATAAAGTGTGGGGAACTGCCCCAAAAGCGCTATGAGGAGGTTAGGACTAGGGAGGGCGGAAGGGAAGGGGGTAATGGGAGTGGGAAGGTAGGAAGGGGATGGGGGTGAATAGTGGAAGGGACGGGAAGGAAGGAGGAGAGGTTAGTGGGAAATGGGTAAAAAAAGGGAGGGGGTGTTGAGGGGAAGAAGGGAGCTTTAGGCGTTATGGCAATTAAATAAGCAATGAACAATGTGCAGCAGTCCCAGCATACAAGTAAGAACCTGACCAGCGTAATATCAAAAAGATGAGGTCAGCTAGGTCAGAAAATTGTGAACAGGATTGTTCGCTGGAAAAAAAAGAAAAACCAAAACAACAGTCCAAAAACAGACCAAAAAAAGGGGGGTCAATAAATGGAGGCAGGGATCATCTTGGACCCCTCTCAGGCAAAGAAGGTTTAACTTTGACGCCTGAAGAAAGAAGATTCCCGAGGATCAATGCAGACTTCAGGGAGGCTTAACGTCACGGTGGCGCTTCATTTGCTGCTTGTTCCATACTGAGGATACAGGGCTGATCGGTGGGGGTTGCTTGGAAGATTCTCTCCTGGAAGTGGACAGGGCAGGGGCAGGGTCCCTGGTGATAACAGCCAGTTGCAGGAGCATGCTTTCACCCTCCTGGAAGTTGGAGAAGCTGTGCGTCTTGTTCTGAAACTGAAAATTCAGCCTGAAGGGGAAGGACCACCAATACTTTAGCGCTTTGGCAGATAGTGCTAGTGTAAGCAGCTTCAAAGCTCTGCGGAGTTGAATAGTGAAGGGGGAGAGGTCAGCGAAGAGTTGGATCTTGTGGCCTTGGATGGCTAGATCCTCTCTACTCCTACTCCTTTTCAGGAGCTCCTCCTTAACCCCATAAAAATGAGTTTTGACGATAATGTCCCTGGGAAGGCCATATTTACAGGGCGGTTGTAGGGCACTGTGTGCCCGGTCGAGCTCCAGGCGATGATCAGAAATGTCCGGTATGATATCCTTAATAAAGGTTTTAACTGTGGCAGGGATGTCCGTGATGGTTTCAGAGATCCCCCTTATTCTGAAATTCAGGCGTCTGCTTCTGTTTTCCAGATCATCCAGTTTACTGAGTGCTGTTTCTAGCTGATCTTGAATAGTCTGGATGCAAGCAGTGTTTTGATTGGCCCTTGCGACCGTTTGATCCATAGTGCTCTCGATCGCTTCGATCCGGGTGCCAATGTTCTGGAGTTCCGCTTTAAAGGATCCTGTAATTTGTGAGGCAGTATGAGCCAGGCCAGTGACTAGCATCTCTGAGAACCTAGCCATTAATAGTGAGATGTCTGGAAAGTGTCCTGGGGAGTTGAGGCCTAGTTGGTGAGGGAAAGCCAGGGCCTCAGGTGATTGCAGCTCCGGGATCCCCGGGGCCTTCTCCAGGGTTCTGCTGAGGAGAGATTCCGTAGAGGCCGGTGATGCTAAAGGGAGCTGTGGATTGTATGTGGGGGTTGCTGGGGAGGACCAGGGATCTGGGGAGGCCGATGGGGTGTCCATAGCGCAGGCTGTCACGTCTCCTACCTCCTGTGTGCCGCGTTCCTCTGAGGGGAGGAAAGGCGCAGTCGCCATCTTAGCCGGGCCCCGCTCTGGGGATGAAAAGAGAAGATGGCGGGAAACCTCTCTCCGTGACCTGCCGACATCCAATGGGGAGACCGCTGGAGGAAGGGGCAGCCGAAGATGCAGAGTGCGGGGCGTAGTGCGCTACAAAGCCGATGCTGGTGCCGTTTGTAGACCGGGGAGGTGTGGAGCTCCGGGCTAAACCGCCATATCGGAGCAGCCGCGCAGGCGCACCAATATAACTGAATTTAAAAACATTTTAGTATATGTACACTTTGGAAAATACCCCAGAAAAAATAGGTACATCACTCCTGCCATAAAACCGTCAAAATAAATCAAATACAGGAGGAAATACTCACAAAATATCATTTATTAGTGGAAAAAAAATCTGTATAATAACACATATATAATTAAATATGACGTTATTAAAACCCCAAGAAAAACAAAACCTTCACCACAAAGCTTAAAATAGACAATGCTGCCTTCACGTAATTAAAAATGGTTCAGACCTTTCTAAAAAACCACAAAGAGTATCAATGTGCAGTCACAATAAATAAATAGTTAAATCAATGAATGAATCAACTAAAGACTGCATTATTACATCAAAAATACAGCACAACTGCACATGCTCTGTAAACTTGACGTAATTGAAAACATGCAGACTGAAAGAAATAGAAAGCTTTATAGAGAGGTAGAGACAGATAGACTGATACATAATAAGGTAAACTTTGCTATAGGGAAGCTGTATAGAAGATGTAATTTTTGCTTTAACATTTTGAAGTAATATGTGTGCTGATGGGGTCAGTTAACATCCCTTATGAATTGATTTATTTTTAACCCAAATGCACATCTTAACAGTTGGCCTGCCCTTCTACCTGAATCCTTAACAGATACAGTATCTCAAAAAAGTGAGTACACCCCTCACATTTTTGTAAATAGTTTATTAAATCTTTTCATGTGACAACACTGAAGAAATTACACTTTGCTATAATGTAAAGTAGTGAGTGTACAGCTTGTATAACAGTGTCAATTTGTTGTTCCCTTTAAAATAAGTCAACACACAGCCATTAATGTCTAAACCGCTGGCAACAAAAGTGAGTTCACTACTAAATAAAAATGTGCAAATTGGGCCCAAAGTGTCAATATTTTGTGTGGCCACCATTATATTCCAGCACTGCCTTAACTCTCTTGCGCATGGAGTTCACCGGAGCTTCACAGGTTGCCACTGGAGTCCTTTTCCACTCCGCCATGACGACATCACAGAGCTGGTGGATGTTAGAGACCTTGCGCTCCTCCACTTTCTGTTTGAGGATGCCCCACAGATGCTCAATAGGGTTTAGGTCTGGAGACATGCTTGGCCAGTCCATCACCTTTACCCTCAGCTTCTTTAGCAAGGCAGTGGTCGCCTTGGACGTGTGTTTGGGGTCATTATCATGTTGGAATACTGCCCTGCGGCCCAGTTTGCGAAGGGAGGGGATCATGCTCTGCTTCAGTATGTCACAGTACATGTTGGGATTCATGGTTCCCTCAATGAACTGTAGCTCCCCAGTGCCGGCAGCACTCATGCAGCCCCAGACCATGACACTCCCACCACCATTCTTGACTGTAGGCAAGACACACTTGTCTTTATACTCCTCACCTGGTTGCGGCCACACACGCTTGACACCATCTGAACCAAATAAGTTTATCTTCGTCTCATCAGACCACAGGACATGGTTCCAGTAATCCATGCCCTTTGTCTGTTTGTCTTCAGCAAACTGTTTTCTTGTGCAACATCTTTAGAAGAGGCTTCCTTCTGGGATGACAGCCATGTAGACCAATTTGATGCAGTATGCAACATATGGTCTGAGCACTGACAGGCTGACCCCTCACCCCTTCAACCTCTGCAGCAACGCTGGCAGCACTCATACCTCTATTTCCAAATACAGCCTTAGAATATGACACTGAGCATGTGCACTCAACTTCTTTGGTCTTTTCTGAGTGGAACCTGTCCTGTTAAACCGCTTTATGGTCTTAGCCCCCATGCTGTAGCTCAATTGAAGAGTCTTGGCAATCTTCTTATAACTTCTTATATGTTTATGTAGAGCAACCATTCTTTTTTCATATCTTTAGAGAGTTCTTTGCGTTGGGGTGCCATGTTGAACTTCCAGTGACCAGTAGGGATGGGCTTGATGTTCGAGTGGAGCCTAAGTTCGACTTGAACATTAGGGATGATCGAACTTTTCAAAAGTTCGGTTCGACCAGAACACCCAAACTTCCCAAAAGTTCGGCCCGGATTTCAGAACCCCATTGAAATCAATGGGACCCGAACTTTGGTAATCAAAAAACACCATTTTGAAGCCCTAAAACCCAATAAATGCCCCTAAAAAGTGCCTAGGGTTCTGGGTCATGCCCCAGGGACTATTAATCACACAAAAAAAAGTTCTTAAAAATTGTCATTTTTGATAGAAAGCCAATTAGTGTCTGGGGGGTCTAAAAAGTGTGCCTGTGAAGTTTCAGCTCTGTAGCATGTCCAGAACCAGAAAAAAGTTTGCTTGTATTAGAATTAATATAGAACAGGTTAGTGGCTTCGCTACTTTTACACCCAGCTTTTTGTTGCAGGCGTTTATAGGGCTTTTTTGTGGACGTGTTTGGAGGCAGGCATGACATCTGAACTTCTGTGTAGGGGTATATACACACACACACATGTATGTATATATACACATACACATATATAGGTGTGAAAATAGCAGAACCCTATGCTTGCGCTAATGAAATAATTAACATGCATATGGCTTCGCTCCCACCACACCTACATGTGTGTATGTGTATAAATACATATAGGAAAAATTAAACTTATGCGCTATATTGGGGTAAGCGATCAGGTGAATATTCAGAATCAAGGAAATAATAATGGGCGTGGAGCTCCTCCAAGCAAGCAGCTGATTCTGATAGTGTCCCCACATATCACAATACAAATGAAAAAAATGAATAGAATCAGCGCTCAACTCTCAATGAGGGGGACCACTCTCTCTAACTATGACGTATAATATAAAATCGTGTCGCACAACTAAGGGTCAGAAAAAAATCTGAAGATCAATATTTATAGATGTATAGGTGAAAATGTCGAACAATAATGTGCGAAGATGAAGAAAATGAATTGATAGTGATAGTAGTGAATAAAGAATATATAAAAAGCTGTTCAGATGATGATCCAATCAAACAGTAAAACAGGTGAATAAACAATGAGTGATCTAATGCAATCACAGGTGGCTGATCATATAAAACAAAATGATGTGCAGATCGTATATAATCAAGCAATAGAAGTTAATCACAAATTGTGAAAATACACATGACAATGTGAATATAAATCATAACCAAAGTGGCAGAAGACAAAATCAAAACAAAGTGGTCGTGATAATTTAGGACATATTTAAGTGTCCACCACCTAAATCTAAATATAAAAAAATGTATGTAGATAGTCCCAATAAAGTGATAAAAGTGCAGAGTGTCCAAAATAAATATAGGAAGATCTTTTCCAGTGCGCTCTAAGGGTGAGGTGATCTTTGCAGACCCAGCAAAGTGAGTGTATCCCGGTGAGCTTACAATCCAAACACTGAGTGCAGTGGCCTCTCACCTCCACAACACTCAGACGGAGCGTTATATATAAATATCCAGGCAACCCTCTCCACTCGTCCGCCAACTGCCTAGCGTCCTCCAGCAGTAATGGATCAAACAATGGGAGTGTAACAGCATAGGAATTTCATAATGCCTTAGTCCCTGTGCCCGTGCTCAAACAAAGAGAGGCTCTCATGGTGCAGAAACGTAGGGTCAATTTTATTTGAAAATAATGCAGGCTACTCACATAACAGAAGGTAAAAGCGTGCAGACAGTATCCAATACCCGCAGATGCGGTACGATCCGAAGCTTCTGGTCTCGGCCGAAGACCGGAAGTGACGTCAATACGGTTTACCCTGACGTGTTGCGCTACGAACACCCGTAGCTTTCTCAAAGGGGGAAAGGGGGTGTTTCCCCCTTTGAGAAAGCTACGGGTGTTCGTAGCGCAACGCGTCAGTAAGCCGTATTGACGTCACTTCCGGTCTTCGCCGAGACCGGAAGCTTCGGATCGTACCGCATCCGCGGGTATTGGATACTGTCTGCACGCTTTTACCTTCTGTTATGTGAGTAGCCTGCATTATTTTCAAATAAAATTGACCCTACGTTTCTGCACCATGAGAGCCTCTCTTTGTTTGAGCACCACCACAGGGACTAAGGCATTATGAAATTCCTATGCTGTTACACTCCCATTGTTTGATCCATTACTGCTGGAGGACGCTAGGCAGTTGGCGGACGAGTGGAGAGGGTTGCCTGGATATTTATATATAACGCTCAGTCTGAGTGTTGTGGAGGTGAGAGGCCACTGCACTCAGTGTTTGGATTGTAAGCTCACCGGGATACACTCACTTTGCTGGGTCTGCAAAGATCACCTTACCCGTAGAGCGCACTGGAAAAGATCTTCCTATATTTATTTTGGACACTCTGCACTTTTATCACTTTATTGGGACTATCTACATACATTATTTATATTTAGATTTAGGTGGTGGACACTTAAATATGTCCTAAATTATCACGACCACTTTGTTTTGATTTTGTCTTCTACCACTTTGGTTATGATTTATATTCACATTGTCATGTGTATTTTCACAATTTGTGATTAATTTCTATTGCTTGATTATATACGATCTGCACATCATTTTGTTTTATATGATCAGCCACCTGTGATTGCATTAGATCACTCATTGTTTATTCACCTGTTTCACTGTTTGATTGGATCATCATCTGAACAGCTTTTTATATATTCTTTATTCACTACTATCACTATCAATTCATTTTCTTCATCTTCGCACATTATTGATCGACATTTTCACCTATACATCTATAAATATTGATCTTCAGATTTTTTTCTGACCCTTAGTTGTGCGACACGATTTTATATTATACATCATAGTTAGAGAGAGTGGTCCCCCTCATTGAGAGTTGAGCGCTGATTCTATTCATTTTTTTCATTTATAAATACATATAAGTGTGTGTGTATATATACCCCTATACAGAAGTTCAGATGTTATGCCTGCCACCAAAGACCCCCAAAAAATGACCAAAAAAAACGGCTGCAACCACACACCTGGGCGTTTTTGTAGCAGGCGTTTTTTTGGGCATTTTTTGGGTATCTTTGGAGGCAGGCATAACATCTGAACTTCTGTGTAGGGGTATATATACACGCACACATGTATGTATATATACATATACACATATATAGGTGTGAAAGTAGCAGAACCCTATGCTTGCGCTAATGAAATAATTAACATGCATATGGCTTCTCTCCTATCACACCTATATGTGTGTATGTGTATAAATACATATAAGTGTGTGTGTATATATTAGGGCTGGGGAATATAATCGAAAGATCGATGCATTGCGATTCGACCCTTCGCGATTCTGCATCGATGCGGGCTGCCGGCATAATCGATTATACAAAATTACGTCATCAGCCGCGGCCACGCCCTATCGCGCAAGGGAAAAAAAAAAATCACAAGATCGCAGGATCGGCAGCTGATTGGTGGGTTAGTGGCGGGAGCTTAATAAAAAGGCTTCGCCCCTCTCCTTCCGCCTCTTTGACCCGGGCCGAGGCGCAGCAAGACATCCCCCGCGTGTATCGGCGTCCCACCTGCGGCCTAGAAGCCAGCCAGCCATCCAAGCCAGAAGCCGCCAGTCCAGTGAGTCCACACACAGGAGCGAGGAGCCCCAAGTGCGTCCCCATCGCAGCCAGCCAGCGTTGCCAGCCTCACCTCACCTCACCGTAGCCGACAGGCCCTGGAGGCCCAGCCGCCACGCCACTGCCAGTGACGCCAGCCGCCCGCCACAGAGCCCAGAGAGCAGCACTGCACCTGTCCTCCTCTGCAATGCAGTGCACAACAACCCACACAGTCACACAACAGGTATGTCCGAACAAATAATTGTGTAATCATTCATGGGGGTCTCTCGTCTGTATCTCTGGGGGATGTCTGTGATGGGGGGGCCTGGGACAGGGGACGGTCGGTCGGGGCCCGGGGGTACTGTTCTGCTGTGGCAGTCTGGCAGCCAGGGGGGTCAGTCAGTGTCAGTGGGGGCCTGGGGGTCTCTGTCAGTGTCAGTCAGCTATGGGGGTCTGGGCAAGGGGGGACTCACTCAGTGTTTGTCAGTGCTGTGGGGGATTGGTGAAGGTGTGGGACTTCCAGATCTCTGTCAGTGTGGGGGTCTGGGCAAGGGGGGGGACTCACTCACTCTCAGTGTTTGTCAGTGCTGTGGGGGATTAGGGAAGGTGTGGGACATCCACCCAGGTCTCTGTCAGGGTGTCAGGCTGCAGTCAGCTCAGCTGTGGGGGGAGGGGGGACTCTGTCAGTGTCACTGTCACTGTCACAGGCAGCTGTGGGGTAAGGGGGGGGCGGCCCCGGGGGTTTTGGCTCAGTGCATGCAAGGAAGGGAGTCTGACAGACAGACAGACAGTCATATTTTATGAAAGATGTTGCTTGGTTGATTTGTTGTGGCTTAGTTTACAAGTTTTTTTTTTATTATTTTTTTTTTAAACTTACGTCATCCGTCTCCGTCACATACGTGGTAGTATGGTGGTAAATATGGCAGAAGGAGAAAAAGATCGAGAGATAAAAAATGCACCTAGCGTTTTAAGAGCAAACATCTGGGCACATTTCGGATTTTACGAACACACAGGGAAGCGTGAGTTGGACAAGACACACGCCGTATGTAAAGCCTGTCACACAAAAATTAAATACCTAGGGAATACTACGAACTTGAGAAACCACGATAGCCATTTTCACTCTGAGTTAGTAACACCTGTCGCCACCAGCAGTGCCACCACTGCCAAGGAAAGACTGCTAGACCCAGATCAGCCAAGAATTGATGCCATACTGTCAACTTATCCGCCCAACTCAGAAAAAGGGAAGAAACTAACCAAAGCTGTGGCAACTTTCATCGCCAAGGACCTACGGCCTTACTCAGTTGTGGACAACGCCGGGTTTCGCTACCTTGTGAAGACGCTAGAGCCACGTTATAAGATCCCATCACGCAGGCACTTTACAGAAAACGTTATACCTGCACTCTACCACGACACCAAAGCTCAGGTACTTGCGTCAATGAACCAAGCCAGTCGAGTCGCAATAACGTGTGATTCATGGACGTCAGTCACAACGGAGTCCTATGTTACAATAACAGCACATTACGTTACTAAGGACTGGCAGGTCTTGTCACATGTGTTGCAAACAAGAGCCATTTATGAGTCTCACACAGGTGCTCATCTGGCAGAGCTACTGTCTCATGTTGTGGAAGAATGGCAGCTGTCTGATAAATCTGTAGTGCTTGTGACCGACAACACGGCGAACATGATAGTTGCAGCTCAAGTTGGTAAATTTCCTCATGTTAAATGTTTTGCCCATACACTCAATCTTGCATGTCAGCGGGCACTGAAAGGGGCCACGCTCTCCAGGCTTCTCGCCAGAGTGCGACGAATATCCACATTCTTCCATCGCAGCACTAGAGCAAGCCACTGTCTAAAAGAGAAACAGAAATGTCTGGGCCTGAAGAATCATAAGCTAATAACTGATGTGCCAACAAGATGGAACAGCGCATATGACATGGTCGAGAGGTTCTTAGAACAACAACCTGCAGTTTGTGCCACCTTGCTGTCTCCAGAAGTCAGAAAAGGAGAGTCTGATCTCTGCACTCTCAATGAAACAGATGTGTCAAATGCAGAGGACGCTGTGAGTGCATTAAAGCCAATGAAGGATGCAACCTTGCTGATGTCAGAAGAGCGCAACCCAACAGTGTCTCTCATTGCCCCTCTAAATGCACAACTGCTCCAGAGCATGACAGACACCATGGGAGACACAGCCATGACCCATGAGATCAAGAATGCAATCAAAACTGATCTCCTGAAGAGGTACAGCAGTGAGGCAGAGAAGAAGATCCTTCATACAGCCTCTGCTCTGGATCCTCGCTTTAAAGGACTGCCTTTTATTCTCACAGAGGAGGAGAGATCGGAGATATACAGAGGAGTGACTGAGGAGGCTGCATCTTTGGAGGTAATTAGAATTTCATCATGTTTCCTGCCAGACAGCTAGAAGCTCAGCTACATTGTGTTGTGTAATAACATGCCCTGATTCACTGATGCGGTGTGGGAAGTGGAACTGTATGGTATAGATTACCGTGCAGTTTCCCACACCTCATCAATGAATCACACTCTTAGTCAGTTCAGCTCTTCTTATACTATTATCTTTTGTTCAAACACACAGATTACATCTAATAGAAGGACAAATGTGGATGAAGTGCCTAGGGAAAAAGCAACTGTGGAAGAAGAAACAACACCCATTGAGGACAGCCATTCTCCTCCCAAAAAAAAGGCCACAACATTGCTGCTCATGACTTTCCTGGGGCAGTCTTTCACTGATGGTGCAATAGAACCTAAGACCCCCTATGCCAAGGCAGAAGACGAAATGGAAAAATATTGTAAAGCCCCACCTCTGCCTCTCACTGAGGACCCTTTAAAATGGTGGCGTGAGCATGAAGTCATATTCCCCCTCCTCTCTCAGCTGTCAAAGCACTACTTGTGTATCCCAGGTACAAGTGTATCTGCAGAGCGGGTTTTCTCTACTGCAGGAGATGTTATAACAGCGAAAAGAAGCAGTCTTAAACCTGAGCATGTGGATCATCTAGTGTTTTTACAGAAAAACCTACATGTTCCCAAATGCTAAGCACTGAAATAATTACTAATTCATGTTTTTAATGAATTAGTAATTACTAATTCAGTCTGCCGCCAGTCACCAGTCAGTCACATCACCAGTCTTGTTTTATAGCTTTATAGCACTGATGGTTTGTTTTTGAAGATTGTCCTGTCCAATGTGTCCATTTCCAATCCATAATCCGTTCCGTTGCTTCACACTAAAAGTGTCTAGGCAAGTACTAGGGGTTCATTTAACCCTCAACCAAATAAATAATATTAAAGTGTATTTTCTTCTAGACAACTGACACCAAGCCAGCCACGGTGCAGCATTATAGGAAGGAAAATCATAGAGAGAAATAACTTGTACATTTGAAGCTTAACCTCGAGTAAATCTTATCTTATTGGATCACAAACACCAATTGTGGATTCTTGTGTAATATACTATATTTGTGAGTTTGTGAATGTGACCCCCATAGGATTTCCTCAAGGTTAAACTTCAGTTTACAATTTATTCTCTCAAGGATTTTCCTTCCTCTAATGGTGGCTTGTTGGCTAGCTTGGCTTCAGTTACAGATGTAATCGACATGGTAGAGTGCTGCTCAGTGCAGTGCAGGTAAAGTTTTCTTTCTGTAACGTGACTGACTGACTGACTGTCGTGACAACTCAAGAGCTTATAACGCAGATCTAGCATTAACTCAACACACACACACACACATAGTGTGTGTGTGTTGAATTGATGCTGATGAGGCTGCGTATAAGCTTTTGAGTAGTCACGACACACACACACACACTGTGTTTAGTTGACTGGCAATGGCAGGGGCAAACACAATTGCAGTGAACCTGGAACATTTTATATTTTTTACAGCTTTTCTAGCACTGGAGAGATGGAGAATGGCTTGTTTTCAAAAATGGTCCATTCACATAAGTGAATTGATAATTATTTAAGCTTAAGCTTATATTTGTATAACTCCCCTCTAGCAGCCATCAACTCACTTCACTTGAGTTGACTGGCAGTTGCAGGGGGAAACAAACATCACGGTGAACATGGAAGTTATGCAGCAGTGCACTATTGCCAGGTTCACCTTTGATATTTGCTACTAGTCAGGAAGTGCTCTGTTTTGTAGAGGACAGGTTATGGCACACACCTGGAAATTATTGCAACGCATGTCTGTCTGCTGGTCTGTTGTAATCTGTAGCAATAGCAAGTGTAGGGGGTTCCCTCAACCAAACAAATACTAAAGGTAAAAGTGTATCTAGACAACTGAAGGCAAGCCAGGCAGCCATGGTACAGGAAAGGACATCCTTGAAAGATTAAATCAATCATACATTGAAGCGTAAAACCTTGATTAAATCTTTACTGGATCACAAATACACACAAACCTGACCTAACCTATATGCCTTGAGTTGTACCAGTGTGGCTATGCCAAACCTTTCTTCAGTTCTCATGATTCTGATGCAGACAATCGTGTTGTGTGTTTTTTCGTGATCCCATGAAGATTTACTCAAGGTTTAAGCTTTAGTTGATGATTTACTCTGTCAAGGGTTTTCCTTCCTTTAATGGTGGCTTTGGCTTGGCTTCAGTTGGGTTTAATCGTGGTAGAGACAGAGACTGTCTGCAGGACAGGTAACGTTTTCTGTAAAGTAAGTGACATAAAAGTGACATAAGTGAATTGATAAGCTTAAAGCTTATATTTGTAACTCCCCTCTAGCAGCCAATCCATCAACTCACTTGAGTTGACTGGCAGTTGCAGAGGGAAACAAACATCACAGTGAACATGGAAGTTATGCAGCAGTGCACTATTGCCAGGTTCACCCTTGATGTTTGCTACTAGTCAGGAAGTGCTCTGTTTTGTAGAGGAAAGGTTATGGCACACCTGGAATTTATTGCAATGCATATTCACATAAAAGGATTTATATATAATGTTTTGTGGGAATTTATGATGACCATTTTCACAAGAATATTAGCTTGGCTGGCTGGCTGGCTGGCTGGCTTCTTCTATCTTGGCTTGCCTTAAAGTACAACTATAGGCCAAACTTTATCCAAAATCCAAAAAGTTTGGCCTTTAGTTGTACTTTAAATGGTGGTAGGCCTGGCTTATATTAATATTTTCTTTTATGAAGCAGTAAACTGCACTACTACAGTTTTTTACTAATTTTACTGTTACTTCTAGTAAAATACTAGTGTTGTTGTCTGTCTCTGCTATGCTGTTTGCATTTTCAGACCTTCCTATATGTTTGCAGTGCAAGTGCACTAAAGTATGCAGGGCTTGCAGGCCATGACAGGGTCCAGGAAAGTGTCCTTTGAAGCAAATGAAAATAAAAAGGATTCTTTTATTTGTGACTGCTTGATTGTTTGTTTTTTTTGATAAAGTTTTGAAAACCATTGGGCAGTGGGCTGGGCATGGGCATTGGGCAGTAATCGTGATGCATCGCGGAATCGAATTGTATCGAATCCTGACCCTAATAATCGTAATCACATCGAATCGTGAGGTAAGTGAAGATGCACAGCCCTAGTATATATACCCCTATACAGAAGTTCAGATGTTATGCCTGCCTCCAAAGATGCCCAAAAAATGCCCAAAAAAACGCCCAGGTGTGTTGTTGCAGGCGTTTTTTTTTTGGGCATTTTTTGGGGGTCTTTGGAGGCAGGCATAACATCTGAACTTCTGTATAGGGATATATATACACACACACTTATATGTATTTATACACATACATACATATAGGTGTGATAGGAGAGAAGCCATATGCATGTTAATTATTTCATTAGCGCAAGCATAGAGTTCTGCTACTTTCACACCTATATATGTGTATGTGTATATATACATACATGTGTGTGTGTGTATATATACCCATACACAGAAGTTCTGATGTCATGCCTGCCTCCAAACACGTCCACAAAAAAGCCCAATAAAACGCCTGCAACAAAAAGCCGGGTGTGACAGGGGCAAAGCCACTATCATGTTCTATAGCAGTTCTAAGAGAAACAATCTTTTCTCTATAGCGGTCACCCTGACATGGAAGGGTTTTGTCACCCTGCCATAGCAGTCAGAGTCAGTTAACCCTACACTACACTACGGTCCCCTGACACTTAACACTTTTCCCTACAGAAACTAGATTATTAAATCTAACTATAGTGGAAAATAGTACCCTAACTACACTAGATATCCCTTTCCTCACACTAATAATTGCTAAATGACACTTTTGAAGCAGAAGTAACAGAACAGCTTCCACTCTCTACCACATCCCTGTATTACATTGCTAGAGATTTGGCGGGAGCTATCTTATATACTGGGGGGCGTATTCACTAATGATTGGCCTCAGGACCCCCTAGTCACTCCAATCACATTCCTAGCATTCTCCTGCCCCCTCAATTGGCTTTTACTGATGGTTCTGGTCCAATCACGGGCTTTTAAAGCCCAGTTCCTGTCCCATTGCATTTTGGTCGGTTCTGGTTGCCGAATTCCGAACCTTTTCATCAAAAAGTTAGAAATTCGGCAGAATGGTCGACCAGAACCGTTCGATCATCCCTATCGAACATCAGCTGTTCATGTGTTCGCTGAACATGCAAACAAATGGGGTATGCCCAGCGATGAGCGCCCCATAATGCACTGCGCTTGTGCAGTGAATAAATTACTGATGATTGACCAAAGCATGCCCAAGACCTGTATGCTTTGGCCAATCACAGCACAGTGTCCTGTCAGAGCCATGATTGGCCAAAGTCAGGCTGCCTTTAGCCAATCATGGCTCAGAAGTTAAGTCCACACCCCACACTATATTAGGCTGCTGCTTACCTGGCAGCCATGTATAGTGTATGATAATAGAGGTTAGGCAGGTGGTTAGTGGATAGTGTGTTGAGTTAGTTTAGTGCAGTCAGTATAGTGAACTGGCATAGCCCACTTCTATGTATAGATATGTTGAAGTCCTGGGAGTGGCGGCTGGTGTATATGGGGCGCAGGGGCGCCGCCCCCCTATCCATGTGTCCGGCCCCCTAATCTACATGTGGGGCGCCGGACGCATGGAGTTCAATGGGGATTTTTTTTTAACCATGTAATTAGAGCCAGAGGCTCTCACAGGCTAAAAAAACCCCACCCAGTTATGTGACAATAGCGAATGAAAGTGCAGTGCCATGCCAAGCTAACTGAGATTTCCCATAGACGCCAATGAGCACTGAAAGCTGAAAATTGCTCTAGCAGGAAGGGATGAAAGTGCTCTGTATTTAAGTGGTTAAGGAGAACCATATGACAGAAATAAAAGAAAAAGAAAACACGCGTGGGGTCCCCCTGAAAATCTATAACAAGCCCTTTCAGTCTGGTACAGATTTTAAGAGAAACGCCAAAATTGAAAAAAAAAAACGATGTGGGGTCCCCCCCAAAATCCATACCAGACACTTATCTGAGCAAGCAGCCTGGCTGGCCAGGATTGGGGGGGGACAAGCGAGCGCCCCCCCTCCTGAACCATACCAGGCCACTTGCCCTCAACATGGGGAGGGTGCTTTGGGGTGCCATGTTGATGGGGACAAGGGTCTCTTCCAAACAACCCTGGGCTGTGGTTTTTGGGGGCTGCGGGTGGGGGGCTTATCGGAATCTGGAAGCAACCTTTAACAAGGGGGCCCCCAGATTCTGCCCCCCTATGTGAATGGATATCGGGTACATCGTGTCCCTACCCATTCACCAAAAAAGTGTTAACAAATAAAAAATAAACACAAAAGCCAGTTTTTTATAAGTCCTTTATTAAAAAATAAAAATAAAAAAATAGTGTCCCCCTGATGTAAATCCATTGTCAATCACGTCGCCCGCCGCACCCAAAAAATAGAAGAAAAAAAAGACGCTCCCGCCTCTTCACACGCCTCCTGGCTAATGAGCCGCCTGAGCCATGACAGCTCTTTTATAGGAAAGGGGCGGGGAAACCCAAATACATCACCAGATGGCACTGCCCCTTCTGACATCACGCTGTTTTTTTCATTTATTTTTATCTGTATTGCCAGGAACCGACAATACATTACAGCCGCGAGCAAGTTTCAATGACAATTTTTCCCTTAGAAATGTCAGTATTGCTTCAGCAGGCTATATACATCGTACAAATGTGCCACTTTACAGGCACATTAAGGGAACCTTCCAGGCACGATATTTAAAGGAATTTTTCATTTTTACTGTTTCACTTTAGGCATTATTAAAACCGCTGCTCCTGCAAAAATTATTGTTTAAAAAAAATATTTTTGCATTGATACATGTCTCCCAGGGCATTACCCAGGTCCCCATACACTTTTCATGGCAATAACTTGCATATAAGCCTTTAAAATGAGGACTTTTGATTTTTCATGTTCGTGTCCCATAGACTTTAATAGGGTTTGCATGTTTGCCAGAACTTTTTCCCTGTTCGAGAGGTTCTGGTGCGAACCAAACAGGGGGGGGGGGGTTGTTCGGCCCATCACTTGTGACCAGTATGAGAGAGTGAGAGTGATAACACCAAATTTACCACACCTGCCCCCCATTCACACCTGAGACCTTGTAACACTAATGAGTCACATGACACCGGGGAGGGAAAATGCCTAGCTGGGCCCAATTTGGACAATGTCACTTAGAGGTATATGTCATTACCAGGTAATGACTAAGCACTAACATTTGCGCAAAATGCGTATACCTCTTTGTCTCCTGCTCCATCTGTCAACCACTTGTCACATGAAGCTTCAATAAAAGGATTTTTGGAAGTGCAACCGCCCAGAATTATTTCCTTATGTACATAAATGAACTTTTCTTTGACCCAGTGGACACTGAAAGTTAACATTCTCATGAAAATTGTGTCAGTTTATTTGAAACTTGTAGCAGGGAGCATATCAGATCTTCTGGAAGGTGTAGATGTCAAGGGCCCTGGTTCGAAAGTACAGCCCAGTTCAGAACCACATTGAGCACAATTTGATTAAAAGTAAAAATACTTGGTAGCACCTTGTTGTGACTGCATTTTAGTGCTGACATTACTTTGATTTTTTATTTTTAGAAAACAGTCGATATATTATATTGCAAAAAAGCAACAAATATATGTTTTCACTTAGTGTATCTGATAAGACTGTAGGCCAGATGGATCTTTGCATTAGAAGGGAAAATAAGGTCAGTCATTATTCAAAATGAAATCCCCGTGCACTTTGGCAATTTCAGTCATCTCTGACTATTCCTTCCATTAGTCTTTCATCTTCAGTTTGGCTGGCATAACATGTAATGATGATAAAGGGCAGCCATCTGCCTACTTTGCTCCCATGTCACAGTTATACTCAGTGAAGTTACAGATGTTTTTGGATCATTTCACTGTAGATTGTTTTTGGCATATATTGTACGCTGCATGCCAACACTGTGGTTCAGCAATCTCTGGCAAAAGAACCTATTTAAATACTTTACAATTTGGAATTGATTTTCCCAATCATGCTTAATATTAAATACTGGATAGACTTTCACTGAAATTGTAATCAATCTAAAAATCAAATGAAGCAGCTTTTTTTTTTTTTTTTTTGCCAACATGGCCTTGAGATTTTTTTACTGCATTTCTGCAAGCTTTTCTTTTTTGAGAGAAAACAATCCCATTCTGGTAATGACATACATTTCCAGAATTTTAGCAAATGTAATTGCCAGTTACCTCTTTTTTCATTAGATGGCGAGATACTGTGTGTACCAATTATAGAAATAACTAAGGCGCACTGCCAGCCCCAAACTTGTGTTTTTTATTCACAACATGTTCCAGGCCATGCTTTTTGCTCCTAAAAGGTAAACTTGCTGAGAGTGAGTGGTGAGTTTAAGGTCTGCCTGCCAAAATGATGTCGTTAGTTCCAATCTAACAGCAAGAAACGTTTCTCCTAAAACAGGTAGCATCTATGCAATTGTCTCATTAACGGGGTTGTAAACCTCAGTCAGGAAATCTGAACAAAACACATATATCTGTAGTTTTAACTTGTCTATCTCCAAAGCTCTAAGTGTCGTTTCTCTCTGATGTTCCATTCCTCTTTAATCAACATGTGTCACTTCGGAGAAGTTTTCCTGACACATGATATAAATTTGTGACGGGGAAGAGAGCTAAACTCACAGCTTGTCAATTCAGAACACACCTCTGCATTCCTATGCCGTGCATGAAGGGGGTGTGTCCCTTTCCTCCAGTCAGCTCTCACACATTGTACTAAGCTTTAACAGCAACTCTCCACCCCCTCCTCTGTGATATTGACAGATGAAGAAGGATTTATCTAAATTATGCGCTTATTAACATATGTAGAGAAGAGAGTGTTGCAGATAAACAAGTAAAACCTATGTAGCAGGATTTGTTTCATCTTGTTTCATCTCTGTGTATCAGCTACTACTATGTAACTATGTATCATCTGAGGCTTTTCACTTTATTGGGTAAATGAGGGTTTACTTTAAACTCCCACAGTAAAAGAATGCTGGGAATGTTTCTAGTTTTACCTTAAGTTCTGTGGAGCCAAATACATGTGTAAGAAAATGAAAAAAACAGAAATTCACTCTTGTCATTGTTAAAAGGAAAAAAACATGTTTTGCCACTTTTCTGAATAAAGTAAGTGGCCGCAAATGAAAATTTTATTTTATTTTTTGTTGTTTTTTTATTTAAAACTGAACCTCTGAATGGCATAGGTTGTAAATATTTATGGCATACTATTTTCTAATCAGTCTAGAAAAGTGGTTTTCAGTACTAAAATTTTGTTTTTTTCAAGGAAAAGTGAAGAGAACACCTGCTTGCCCTTCGGTGTACACCAGTGGCGGCTGGTGCTCGAAATTTTTTTGGGGGGGGGGGGGCGCAAAAAGAAAAATTTGCGGCAAAAAAATTGCGTGACTTTGACAGGAATCACACCCACAACCACCCACATCCCAATCGTACTGCTCTAGTGAGAAGCCTGGTTGAGAGCCCGTAGAAAAAAAAACTGTAGCTGAAACAGCATTGTAAAATTGTCCAAAACAGGACTTTTTGTAATGAGAGAGAATAAGCTAAATATATCCCTAAAATAAATGAAAACACCAAAATACCATTCTGTAACAAAAGCAGATTAAAAAAAAAAAACAGAAAGCCTTACAGCAAAAAACTATTTGCTATGGGTTGAACAGTGGCTAATAGTAACCACTGACCTCAAATCAACTATACAATAAGGTTAAAGATAAAAAATGCCCCCTAATCATAGGAAGACAAACAGCAAAGGAGTTTATTGCACAATAAGCTAGCAATCAGAATTAAATTGCAGAGCTCTAAATGACCGTAATCTCTGCATTTTTTCAGCTTTCCCTATCTTTTCTATACAACAGCTTCAATACACTGACATTATGGTTGCTTTCCGCTTACGTGTTCATATTAGGGGGCTGGCTTATTTGAAAGCTTCCTTTTGGCCCATCTAAGCCCATAATTCAAATGCAATAAAAAAAATCTACTGGATAAATCTGCACAAAATTATTCTGAATTTGCCTCAAACCCATAGCAGCAGTTAACCAAAACCTAATTCTTTATACCTAAATATGTTTCTACTGATAGCCTGCTGATTTATATTAAGACATTATTAGTAAAACACATAAATAGCTGGTATTCACAGCGATCATACACAGATATGATGATGAAACGTGTAATACTTCCAATCCCATCATATAGAAAGGTAGAGATCTATGAGAGAAGTCATCTCACTATCATGTTCTGTATGTAGCAGTGGGGGAGGGGGATTCTGCATTCTGAGGACTTAAGCCCCGTACACACGTACGGATCGTCGTCATACAAACGTCGGCGGACGAAAGATCTGCCGATTGTACGCGTGTTAGTATGGTGCCTCCGACAGCTGTCTGTGCACAATCCGCGGACAAGAGTCTTTCTTGCAAACATGAAAATTTTTGTCTGTGGACACCAGAACGGACGATTGTTCGCCTGTCAGTACAGAAATCAGCCGACAGACCACAGATTTGCAAGACTGGGCATGCTC
Organism: Pelophylax lessonae; assembly: GCF_965119305.1. Taxonomy (NCBI): domain Eukaryota; kingdom Metazoa; phylum Chordata; class Amphibia; order Anura; family Ranidae; genus Pelophylax; species Pelophylax lessonae. Next base: position 408,554,047 of record NC_138772.1, read on the forward strand.
AAAAAATAAAAAACACAGGGAAAGTTAACCATTACATGACATCACTTCTGCAGTCAGCTGAAGTCTGCGGACAAAATTCTTGTGCTGTCCTTGTGCTGTCTTTGCACTTTTCAACAGACACCGACATCCCGGGGAGAAAAGACGAACGTTTGTATGACGACGATCCGTACGTGTGTACGGGGCTTTAGAATAAAAGAGAACATATGGAAATGTTTTACATTATTCAGTAATTTTCAGAATGCATTTATTTTCATTTTCTTGATAATAAAACCTTAATATTTCTCAAATAAATGTATCATCTGATGATCTCAGTGTCGGATTTGGCGGTACTAGGGCTGATTATTTCTATGTAACGTTCTTCACAATTCAGGCGGGAAATTAAAAAAGGAGCAATATGAAATCTGAGCCAATCAGAGCCGTGGGCATTTCCTTCTTCAGCCAGTAATGTCTTTCTTATGAGGATTTCAAATAAATGTGTTCTGAGATCTTTCTCCGTTTCCCCCCCAGAAAATACTTGTTCGGTAGACTTTTCATTGATCTCTATAGGAAACATTCTCTAGCAGGGCGGATTCTGTATTGTGAAGTAAAAGGAAAGACTAGAAGAAATTTGACATTTATATTTCTAACGTATTTATTATTCTTGGTTAGATAAACTGCCCGACAATTCAGAGGACGGATGATCGATGTTCCCGGAGGAAGAGATATCAGATTTTAGTATCAGATTATTCTATCTGAGATAATTGGAACGTTGAGGCTAGCCACTGCCGACAGCGCAATCTACCACGGATCACGAGTCAGCACTTCCCCTGAGACACTTACCTGGCGAAGGCTCGGCTCCCGGCGGCGGCTTCTCCCCTCCTCGCGACTCCGACGTCCGTCCTCTTCTGCTCGGCTCCCGGCGGCGGCTTCTCCCCTCCTCGCGACTCCTCTGATGCGGCGGCGGGAAGGTGACCGGGCGGTGACGGTGAGTGACTGATGCACACACCGTCACCGCCCCAACGAGGTCAGCATGGATGTCCTGAATCATGATTGGTCCAGGCTGGAGTCTGGACCAATCATGATCCAAGACATCACAAAAGGGGGTGGTGTAGCACAGTGCCCTGCGCTACAGTTACGCCCCAGAAGGCCGCCAATCGGCGCCTCTGTGGGTGGAAATCCCCACCCCCCCATAGGCACCAATGAGGCGGGCGCCCCTTGTGGGCAAATTTTTTTTTTTTAAATCTTTTTTTTTTCTTTTTCTTTCTTTTGGGGGGGGGGGCAGCGCCCCTGCGCCCCCTATCGGCCGGCCGCCACTGGTGTACACTGGCTTTTATTTTGGAATATACGCTGTCTTATTATAAGATATGCTTTATAATCTATTCTATGGAGATTTTGGACGAGGGTTGAACATGTATGGGGTTTTTTTTGGGTGTCTGCAACATTCTATCATTTTAAAACAAATTAGCCTAAGCTATTTTGGCTATACTTCTCCTGTAGATCACAGGAATGCACTTAGTTCTGAACTCCTGTGACCCATTTTCAGCTGACAGCCAGGTAAAGCCTGCTGTTGGTTGACATCACTCAGCTGGTCCAGGCTGGGGAAAGATCCCAATGCTACAGTTTAAATCCACCCAGATGACTTGACCAGCAGCTAGCTCAGCCTTTCAGCGATCTGCTGAGAGCCTGAGCCAGCTGCTCCCACCTCTTCCACAGTCTAGCATTCCAGTGAGCACTAGAGGGGCAGAGTAGAGAGCCGGAGACAGAAAGTTACAACCTTTTGCTTAGAGTGGGAGAACTGAGCGATCAGCTGTGTTTGATTGACCAGTTCTCATTGCAGAGTCAGCGGGGGACAGAGGTGAATATAATTTTTTTTTTTTTTTTTTTTAAGTCCATACTACTCTTTTAACCACTTTACAACTGGCTCACGTAGATTTACTGCAGCACTCTGCCACTTACAGGCAAAGCGATGTAGACCTACGGCGCTCGCCCACGAGCCTGTAGGGGGCGAGCGCGCGCAGCCAGCGGCACGCTCCCACCCCCACTCGTTCCCTGGGGAGCCAGTGCGTGTGACCAGCGGCTCCGATGGCCACCGGCCACTCGCGATCTCGCGCAGGAGAGGGAGAAAGACAGATGGCTGATGTAAACACAGCGTCTGTCATTCTCCCTGAAGTAAGCACAGAGGCTATGCAATTCTGCTATATAGGATCACATATCTCTGTGGTTACTTCACTAGCCATGCCCCCTGACAGTTAGAATCAAGCCCCTAGGGACACACTTAACCCCTTGATCACCAATAAAGTTAATCCCTTCCCTGCCAGTGTCATTTTTACAGTAACAGTGCATATTTATACCACTGATTACTGTAGTAATGTCTCTGGTACCCCCAAAAGTGTCAAAAATGTCAGTCAGTGGTCTGATCTGTGCACCGCAATGTCGCAGTCCCGCAAAAAAAAAATCGCAGATCGCCGCCATTACTAGTTAAAAAAAACAATAAAAATGACATAAATCTTTCCCCTAGTTAGTAAACGCATTAACTTTTGCGTAAACCAATCAAAAATACGCTTATTGCGATTTTTTTTTTACCAAAAATATGTAGCAGAAAACAAATCGGCCTAAAATGTTAAAAAAATTAGATTTTTCCATTTTTTTCGAGAATTTCATATAAAAAAATATGAAAAATATTGTTATTTTTTCAAAATTGTAGCTCTTTCTTTTTTCATAGCGCAAAAAATAAAAATTGCACAGGTGATCAAATACCACCAAAAGAAAGCTGTGTTTGTGGGGAAAAAAAGGCGTCAATTTCATTTGGGTACAGCATCGCACGACCGCGCAACTGTCCGTTAAATTCATGCAGTGCCGAATCGCAAAATAGGGCCTGGTCTTTCAGCAGCCAAATCCTCTGGGGCTTAAGTGGTTAAAAAAGCTACTAATATAATTGACCTATTTATTTTTAACCTATAATTATCTAAAAAACTTCACAAAAGGTTTTTTGTTTATGGTTGCAATTTACATACATTTTGTTTTTGGAGGTCTATAAATGCTTTCACACAAAATTCAAACATTTTTATAATGGAATAAAAGTGGTAAATGGGTAAACTCTGGGTGAAAGTTGTTTGCATATTGTGTGAAAAAAAAAATTATAAATAGACCCTTACTGTGTGCAGAAGTTTTCATTAACATTAATAAAATCCATTGTGTAGAACATGTCTTTTCATGGGATTTCAATCACTATCACTTCAGATAAGCTCCATACATTTTATATGTGTATTCTGCAACAACTCATTAACATAATTTCTGATCACATCTGTACGCTCATACAGGTGTTTATTAGTTGCCTGTAATTGCAATTTAATTTAACTGTTTATTATTATTACAGTCCTACATGCTTGCATAACAAAATATAACCAATACAAAAAAAGTGCACTAATAAACAACTCAGAACAGCCTCCTGTCCCCTGAAATGTTTCAGCCTTAAACTATGTATACCTGGAGATTTTTTTTTTTTTTCAACCAGTCAGAATACACTAACCAGTGCTGCAACCATTGGCTACAAATGCTGATAGAATGCCGGTTTTCCAGCAGGACCATTAGCAGAGGCTCGTATAACAACCAACCTCTGTTGAACAGACAGGGGTACCAAAATTCATCCTGCATGCACATAACATATTTTAAATGGCCCATTTATAATAATTAAATTGTAATGTATGATTAACTGATTTTAAATGTATGTAACACAAGGTAATGGTCCTTGCTCTGCAGGACTCTTTTTCATCCACAAGGCGTCAGCAGTAGGTGTGCTTTTTGGTTGAGATTGACTTTAGGCTGCAGCACTCTGGGAGATGTAGTCTGGAGGGAGATCAGAGCTATGACAGACAAACAAAATTTTCTCAGCACACTTACAGGTACCAGCTAGCCTGCAAACAAACCAAACTGACCCTGTCTAACTATTCACTTTAAAACAGAAGGTCTCATTGCACACATTAGAAAATGTATGTGGAAAATTAAAAAAAAAAAACATATAAAACAATGAAAAAAATATTCTCAAAGAGAAAAAGTCCCATAGGTTATAAAAGTCCAATATTTAAACTCGTGAATCACAAGGAAGCTGGAGGAAATTCAGTGTTTAGCATAAATACAATATACACCTTGATAGTGAATATCAGACAAAGAGGTGAATCACCCAGGTGCACCTCCATAGTATGGTAAGAAATGGCCGCTTACCAGAGGAAACGGACTCTAAATTTTAGGAGTCATAAACACAGTATGGTAGGATATCCCCTAAGGCAGAAGTCATTAATCCTTTTCATTTTCAGCAAAAATGGAGACCTCAGCATCTTTCCTTTATGTCAATGGGACGCTCACAAAGGGAATGGTAAGTGGTTCACCAGCAGATCATGCATGCAAAATGAATCAGAAAACAGAATTTATAAAGGTAAAAAAAATACTCACTTAGAGACAGGTAAAAATGAGCATATATGCAATATGTATCTGTCCCAGGAATTGAGCTGAAAGCCTTGTAGAATTGGCCGGTGTCTTGATGTCACATGCATTGACTCCGCCCCGCAAATTTCTGCTTTAAGCTTGTAGCTCTAAAATGCTCAACAAGCCAAATCTCATTCATTTCAATAGCCTCTGATCACATGTGAGTATTCTGTCATCTGAAGCAGAGCACCTGTCTTTCAAAAAAGCTTATTTTAGGCAGATTACAAGTGTTTGTGGTCCCATAGACTTGAACAGAAATGCCAGACTTAATCATTTTATGAGCATTTTGTCAGTCATTCGTTTTCTGCTCAAACAGCAGCTCCCCCTCCAACCCCCCCCCCCCCCCCCCTCAGTGCTTTCTTGGCCACCGTGCCATCGGTCTTGGCCACCGTGCTGTAGCTCAGTTTCAGGGTCTTGGCAATCTCCTAATAGCCTAGGCCATCTTTATGTAGAGCAACAATTCTTTTTTCAGATCCTCAGAGAGTTTTTTTTGCCATGAGGTGAGAGGTTGAACTTCCAGTGACCAGCATTAAAGAGTGAGAGTGATAACACAAAATTTAACACACCTGCTCCCTATTCACACCTGAGACCTTGTAACACTAACAAGTCACATGACACCAGGGAGGGAAAATGGCTAATTGTACTTAATTTGGACATTGCCACTTAGATGTGTACTCACTTTTGTTGCCAGCAGTTTAGACATTATTGGCTGTGTGTTGAGTTATTTAGAGAGGACAGCAAATTTACACTGTTATACAAGCTGTACACTCACTACTTTACATTCTAGCAAAGTATTATTTCTTTAGTGTTGTCACATGAAAAGATATAATAAAATATTTACAAAAAGGTGAGGGGTGTACTCACTGTTGTGAGATACCTTACAGTATATGTAAAACACTGCATACATTGCCAACGCAGTACCTGTAATAAATAATGAACACCCTTATGCTTTATTGTCTTCTTCTGTTTCCGGCTTATGTTTTTTGAATACAGATTGCACTGCCTGCAATTATTGTTCACAAAGAAACAAATGAAAACTAATTTATTCCTTCATAAATAATGTATTTCATTGAATGTTAAAGATTGTATATAAGTTATTTGTTACTTTAAGGACATATGCAAAAACAACAAAATAGAGATTTTGAAGAGTTACATTCTAATTTTTCCAGATTAATTATTTAAAGGAGGTCTTCTACTTTTCAAGCAATACATAAACGTGATTCTGATTCTCAATTTTCTATACCAGGAAACCTATCATCATCTACCTTTAAACTGTTGAACTGGGTTTTAAAGAATATCTAAACCCAAAGACATTTTATCTTAGATATGGTGGCTGCTTAAGTTTACCTTTTCCTTGGTGATCCTACCATTATCAGGCCTCATGTCCTAGAATAACAAAGTTTTCTAATTATATTGTATGTATGCTAAAGTTCAGGGGTAATAGCTATTGTGGCAGTGCTCTAGGATCCATTGTAAAGCCAGTTTTCACAAACATAAAAGTATTTTTTAACAAGGAAAACAAAACAGTGCCTTCAGCCACAAACATAAACATCTTAACGCCAGCAAAACTTGAACATAAAAGTCTGCTTATCTTCAGTACAAGGTACAGTGTAACAGCCACACAATTGTTTTACCTTCAAAAAGAAAAGTCCAATGTGAATCCTTTTTGGACTTTGCAGCTTCTATGCAGAACTTCAGACAGTTGTCTTCTCTCCAAACTCCTTGCTACTCCACCCCCTGCTCTAGGAACTTCCTGTCTCTAACTGCTGCTTCCTAGAGGTAGGTTAAACCTTTTGGAATTAGTGTCCCTATAATTAGGCCCAGAGGTTTTCCTGCATCTGAATATCTATCTGAATCTCCAAATTCTAGGTTCCAAATAAAAAATTATCAATCTAATTGGACTGTACCAGAACCCATCACCCTGCACAGGTGAAAACCACTAAGTACACTAACTGCACAGAAATCAACCCCCTTAAAGAGACCACAAACATGAGTGAAGTATAGTGCCCATCCAGGACCCATCCTTGGCAGTACAGTATGAAGATACAGTGTTTTCACTTTAGTATAGGACTACAAACAACACCCCTCTTCTCTTTATAACATAGAGCTAGAGTAGTCCGGAGAGATACTGTAGCTAAGATCAATGTAACTGAAGGAGTGCAGCACAGGTAAAGAACACCTCTGGCAGGCCTAATATGTATTTTTTGTACTTATGTGACAGATATAATGAAACACTTTCAGTTGTATATTTAACAGACCAAAAGGAGACAAATAATATATATGTAGCACTACTCCATTGGGAGCTGCTGGTTACGGATTCCCTGAGTTACCCATAGCAATAAGGTCACGGTTTAGCATTTTCAAAGTGCTTGGCTCAGTCAAGAAACAGTCTAGAGGGGTTTTTTTTTGTAGTTTTATTTGAGAACTTGGATAGGAGAAGGGATGAGTGGGATACTCCAACTTGAATAAACTTTGCACAATTTGCTGGGATGTCTAGAGATAACTGAATGTGGCAAGGCCGCTGCTTCACCTTGTCAATAGCAGTGAAGAAGAATTTGATATACTTGTATTACTCTTCAGGGCCCAACTAGGCATCCCCTTTAGCCCTTTTCTTCAGGGTTCTACATGGCACCCCCTTTACTGTACTTCTCCCTTGTGTGAGCTAGCTCCTTCATCCCCTGACTTCACTGGAGTGGTCCCCTTCCTGGGCCGACCCTTTGGCAATTCCCAGAGTACTCACGAACACTGTTTTTCCCAAGAGACTCTGCCAGCAACTCCACTGTCATCTACACTGGATCCTCTGCAGCTCAGCTCAACACCTGGTCCAATAGGCCGACTGCCCAAGACCACCTTCCTCATAATCAGCAGGAGAGACCAGTCATCTGCCTCCTCCTAGGACTCTGCTTCCCACCAAAGATGCCCTGTCACATGTCCCCTTATCTTGTATGAGCAATCCCAGGATGCATTGCAAGAATGTCCTCCCACTGGGACTCCAATAAAAGCTAATGTGTCACTGGCTGGGTTTCCTCCACTGTCCAACAAGCTCCCTCATTGTATGCAGTGGGGACACTCCCTCAGATCCAGTGAATCACACCTGGAGACATGCAACAGGCAACCTAACAGATCAGGCTCTCCTGATATGCAGAAGGAGCAATAAATGCTTTTTCCTAGCACCTACCTACCTAAGAGGGTGCTACGTATATTTATTGTTTTTGTTTATATACACATTAAATGTACCACAGCAATCACTGTTGGACACTATTTATACTTGGACCCTTTACCAAGACCCTGTAGTAACAGTGGAAATTTTGTGCACAGTGTTATTAATTTTTGCCTAACTCTAGCAGTTTCTTAATGCACAGATGAAAAGAATTGATGCAAACTGTTTTTTTTTAAATCTGGTAAGCCAATTTTCTTTCTTCGCACACCTTTGCCACACTGTCCTGGCAAGTACATTACATTCTGATTTCCTATTTATTCTTTGAAATTTCCAGTCAAAAATCATATTGATTTAATGAACAAGCAGGTGACACAGCAAGCTATAAAGCTGCCCCTGAATTTAATGGAATCCTTTTCTTGGTTGTGCAGTGTGGCAGACTAGACTGGCTGAATAGGCAAAATGCAAAAATGTCTTTCCAAGAAAACTCTTTACTTGCTACTCTTCAGTACATTTATTTTTAAAACAATACCAATGAAAAAAGATGATTTAATTTTTTAAGAACATCCTACAATATCTAACGTGGTTCTCTGAATGACAAATACCAGAAAGTCAATTATGAAATAGTAGATTATACATTGATTTGAAATAAGAGTGGTATAAAAGATGCTTAATTAACACAGCTAATGAATAGAGTAAATTGAGTTCACACCTCAACAGATGCAAAATGAGAAAGATTGTAGGATGACACATCTAAAAATAACCTTTTGTATATTGTTTAATTCATGCGATTGTAATATATATTTTCAGGATGGGCACAGTGGATATTTAAATACAATAAGTTATAGGTGATAAAATGTGACATAGAGGTCTGAAACATTATTAGTAGTCATTGCAAAAAAGCTAGAACTTGTAATTAATGATCTACTGTACTTGAAGATTAATCTGAAGATAAGTAGGTAAAGTCTTGGCCTTATTTAGAACTGCAAAAAGCAAAGTACAGTTATCTACAAGAAACAAGATACTATTTAGTACTCTTGCTAAGGTTAATTGAAATGAATGTTTGTGATCAGTTACAGCCTTCACTGAATGATAATTATTTTTTTTTAATAAAACCACTAATGGTTATTCTTAGAAGATTTATTGGTCGAGATGTGCAAATATGCTCAGATTTAATCTGCTGGTGGTCAAGCAAATTCAAACCTTCAAATTAGCAGTTTGGATCATATACCATAGATTGAAAATGCTAATAGGGGTTTATGTTTAAAATATGGAGAATGTAGATGGAGGGAGGAGCCTGCTAATGGAGCTGATCCCGACGGCCTGCTGAGTCTCTGAGCCACCGCCCAGAGAGATGTGAGGGAATGCTCTCTCACCTAGCCTCGATGCCTGCCTAGCTGGATCCCGCTGCCCCCCCACCCACCCCGCTACCCGGAGGCCCCGACCCGGTCCTGGTTGCCGACCCCCCCTGAGGCTTGGAGGAGGGAGAACGAGCACCCTGGGTCCCTCCGGGAGACTGGAATCGGCTGTGTATTGGAGAGGTGGCCGCCGAGTGCAGGAGCTGCTGAGAAGCTGGGAGAGCCGGCGTCCAGGATCAGGAGAGAAGGTTTGATTGGAGTGAACACCGTCGAGGGGCCAGTGCTGGAGGGATCCAGTCTGGAGAGACCCAGCAACATTGGATATCGTAATCATCCCCACCATACCACTCTACAAGGGACGCCACAGATTAGCCGAAGGGGACTGGTGAGAGGGGAAACCCCCCAGAATTTTCATATGAACGATATCAAAACAGTCTTTCTTAAAAATACTATCATCATTTTGGAGTGTATAAATTAAGAGCTAATGTGACTGTGATGGAAAAATGGTGTGGGACCCTGCTTGCTTGAGTGCGAGAGAAACCCCCAGAGAGGTTGTACGTTTATTTTTTAACATCAGCTCTTCTTAAAAAGCACTGTCTTATTATCATCTATGAGTATGTAGCTTAATAGAACAGAGGGACTAATCTGAAAAAAGTGCGGGACTATGCTTATTTAAGCGAGAGGGGAAATCCCCTAGAACCCCCCTGCGTTGGATCATAAAATCAACCTTCCTTGAAGCACTGTTAAATTATCACCCAGGAGTATATAGCTTAAAGAGTCAATGAGACTGTTGAGAAAAAATGTGCGGGACTCTGTTTACCAAAGTATGAGGGGAAACCCCTATAGAATTGCACTACATTTGATCTCATTCCTAGTCCTTTGTGAAAGTATCAGTATATTTTCATCTATGAGTTTATAGGTTAATGAGTCAGAGGGATGGTTCTGAAAATTGTGCGGGACGCTGCTTACTTATGGTAGAGGGGAAACCCCCCAGGATTCTATTCCACATGATCTCAATATCAGCCCTCCTTGAAAGTACTGCTGGATTATCTTTCATGAGTGTATAGCTTAAGAATTGTCGGGACTGTTTGGAAAAAATGTGTGGGACTCTGCTTACTTATATAACTTAAGAGCTAATGTGACTGTGATGGAAAAGTGGTGTGGGACCCTGCTTGCTTGAGTGCGAGGGAAACCCCCCAGAGAGGTTGTACGTTTATTTCTCAACATTAGCTCTTCTTAAAAAGCACTGTCTTATTATCATCTATGAGCATGCAGTTTAATAGAACAGAGGGACTTATCTGAAAATAGTGCGGGACTATGCTTATTTAAGCGAGAGGGGAAATCCCCTAGAACCCCCCTGCGTTGGATCCTAAAATCAGCCTTCCTTGAAGCACTGTTAAATTATCACCCAGGAGTATATAGCTTAAGAGTCAACGAGACTGTTGAGAAAAAATGTGCGGGAATCTGTTTACCAAAGTATGAGGGGAAACCCCTATAGAATTGCACTACACCTGATCTCATTCCCAGACCTTTGTGAAAGCATCTGTATATTTTCATCTATGAGTTTACAGTTTAATGATTCAGGGGGATGGTTCTGAAAATTGTGCGGGACACTGCTTACTTATGGTAGAGGGGAAACCCCCCAGGACTTATTGCACAGGATTTCAATATCAGCCCTCCTTGGAAGTACTGCTAGATTATCTTTCATGAGTGTATAGCTTAAGAATTGTTGGGACTGTTTGGAAAAAATGTGTGGGACTCTGCTTACTTAGGGAGGGGGGAAACCCCCTAGAATCCTCCTTCATTGGATATAATATACCGGCCCTCTCTGAAAGCAAAGACATATTGTCATCTAAGAGTATAAGGCTTAAGAGAAGGTGGGTTTGTGTTGAAAAGGTTCGGGACTCTGCCTGTTTGAATGAGAGGGGAAACCCCCCAGAATTCCTATATGACCAATCTCAAATACTAGCTTTCTCAGAAAGCACTGCTACAGTATTTATTTACGAGTGTATGCTTAGGAGCCAGTTGAACGGCCCTGGAAAAAGTGCGAGACTCTACTCACTTGGGTGAGTGCGGAGGCCCCTCAGATCTTGCTTGCGCGCATTGAGAGATGTGCGGGAGTCTGAGTGCTTGAGTGAGAGGGGAAACCACCAGGGTTTTCATACGTTTGATTTCAACAAACTGCTTCCCCTGGTAGCACAGCTATATTATCATGCGTGAGTCTATAGCTTAAGAACTAGGGAGACTGTCGTGCAAAAAGTGTGGGACCTCTCTTACCTGAATCACTGAATGATATATATGATATTTAGTTCATACTGAGACATAAGAGGAAGCTATACTGAGGGCTTATTCCCCAGAGCCGAATCCACAATGAGAGGTAAACCGGCAAAGGAAGTGGCAGGGAAACCTCCAAAAACTACAGCAAGCCCAGGAACAATTAAAAAATACATGACATCTGAGGGAAAAGATCAAAACACACAGCAAGAGGATCAACCGGTTGTTAGACCCAAACAAAATACAGAGGGAATCAAGAAAATTAAGAATCAAAAGCATATAGGAGTAAGTGGAGAAGAAAGCCTACAAGTGTCAAGAGAAAGCAGTATAACAATAGAGGATGGAGACATGAATAGAGAAGAGAAATTTAATGAAAAAGATTATCCACCATCAAAATCAGAAATGCGGGAAATGTTTGCCAGCCTTGAAAGATCCATCAAAGCCGAGATGGCTACCTTACACGTCGACTTTGGGCATATTCTGGGCAGAGTAGAAGAAATAGAAGAGAAGGTGGAGTCCCAAGGAAAAGAACTAAAAAATCTAAAAGAACAAATGAGAAAAATGAAAATGGAGCAGAGAAATATGTTATACAAAATCGAAGATCAGGAGAATAGAAATCGTAGAAAAAATCTGAGAATAAGAGGATTACCAGAGAAAGGGCCAACAGAAAAATTAGAAGAAACCCTGGAGAAGTTATTTAACCCTCTGCTGGGAAAGGCGACCACAGATAAAATTGAGTTTGAGAGAATTCATAGGTTGCGTAAACCAACCAATCTACCAAAAGAGAAAACAAGAGATGTGATTGCAAGATTCCATAAATACGAGACAAGGGCCCAGATCTGGGAGAAAATGAGAAGTAGACCGGAATTAAAATATGACGGGGAGGACATTCAGATTTTCCCAGACCTGGCAAAAGAGACAATTAACAGAAAACGCATTCTTAGACCAATGGTAGAAATATTAAAGAAAAAAGATATACAATACTTTTGGAACTTCCCTGCAGGCTTAGGAGTGAGAAGAGATGGGAGGACAGTACTACTTAGATACCCAGAGGAAACCAAAGACTTTTGTGAAGCAGTAAAAATCCCACTCATAGATATTCCAGGCTGGACAGACCAGGAGTGCCCAGAGGAAGAAGTTGATGAAGGAGAATTGAATCAGTGGAAACAGAAGAAAAAGATGAAAACAAAAGGATGAAAAGGGACTGGGGGGACCGGGGGGATTGGGGGAGGGGGGGAGGGCTGGCGGAAGAAGGGGAGGAGGGGAGGAGGAGCAAGTAAGAATAAAAAACAGGTGGCCCTATGGAGATCAGCGGGCCGTCACCATTAGACCCTACGGTAGGGAAGATGGGAGGGAACGGTGACCACTAGCAGAGCTCGACCTCGGCCACAAGTCGATTGGAAAGGGAGGAAGGAGAATCGACAACCCTGATGGAGGGACCGGGAATAGTTGGGGGAGGGGAGGGTAGGGGTGGGAAGAGGAAAGGGGAAGAAAGAGGGAAAAAGAAGTCAATAGATCAAAACGTCTCCTATAAGAAAATACAAGAATTAAGAGAACCCAAAAGACAAGAAAAATCAGAGGGATTAATGCCATCTCTTAGGGATCCCTGGTGTTGGTTGAACAGTTTTTATGGCCACCTTAGAGTTGAAGAGATGATAGAGAAAGACAGTAATGAAGATTAAGAAACAATGGTTATAGTTAACATATTATCTTACAATGTCCGAGGTTTAAACTCTCCAGAAAAAAGGAAAAACATTTTAAAAGAAATTAGTTATTTGAAGGCAGATCTGACATTCTTACAGGAGACTCATTTATCTCATGCAACTAATATTAGATTATATTCTAAGAGCCATCCTACCTGGTATTACGCGGACTCACCCGGGAGGAAGTCCAAGGGAGTAGCCATTGGCATCTCTAGGGACCTTGGATTTGCTCTCGAGTCGAGAATGGTAGACCCAGAGGGAAGATACCTCTTTCTAAGAGGAAAAATAGGAGATGAAGATTTGACCCTAGTAAATATATATAGCCCTAATGAGAGACAAGTAGACTTCCTAGGTAAAGTACTGGGAAAATTAATGGAGTTTAAAAAAGGAGGAGTCATACTGGCAGGGGACCTCAATCTCTGCCTCGACCCTAAAGTAGATACCACATCAAAAACCCTACGGATAAATAAAGTACAGGCAAAGAAAATAAAGGAAAAATTATTTACAAATCAACTGGCAGATATTTGGAGAATTCTCCATCCGAAAGATAGAGATTATACATGTTACTCAAGTGTACATGGAACATACTCAAGATTGGATTATATACTAATCGAACATAGGTGGATCGAAAGGGTAAGCGAGGCTGAGATTGGGGTCAAGACTTGGTCGGACCATACCCCCATTATGGTAAAAATAAAAATGGCGAAAGAGCGGCCTAGGATGGATGCTTGGAAAATAAATGAGGAGATTTTTGGAGATAAAAAGTGGGAAAAAGAAATAGTGAAAGAGTTGGAATTCTATTTTCAAATAAACGATACAAAAGATGCACCAAAAGACATGGTATGGGAAGCTCATAAGGCTTATATGAGGGGCATATTTATCTCAAAGGGGACCCAAAGGAAAAAAGAAAGAATAAAAGATAAGATTAGGCTAATGACAGAAGTACATCAATTAGAGCAAAAACATAAAAATACACAAGATATATTAATAAATAATTTACTTGAGGTGAAGAGAGAAGAATTGAAAGATCTACTAGAACAGGAAATAAAGCAGGAAATGAAAAGATGCATAAAAGAAAAATACATTGAAAGTAATAAGGTTGGGAAAAACCTAGCAAAAATCCTGAAAAAGAAGAAAGGAAAAAATTTTGTAGATAAAATTAAAAATAAAAATGGGGAAATAATTCAAACAACGACAGGAATAGCCAAAGAATTCCAAAACTACTACGCAAATCTGTATGCAGTAAAGAAAGGTGAGATACAGGGGAATGAAACAGAAAGGAGGGAGAAAATCAAAAAATACCTTGTAGACGCAGGATTGACAAAGATAGATGAGGAAAAGTTAACATTCCTAGAAAGACCAATCTCAGAACAAGAAATAGAGAGAGCTATTAAAGAAACGAGTCTAGGTAAAAGCCCAGGACCGGATGGGTTTACCATAGGTTATTATAAAAAATTTAAGGACATTTTAATCCCAAGATTTAAAGAATATATAAACGGAATAGGGACTCAGTACGAGATGAGTAGAGAGGCCCTGTCAGCATCAATCACAGTTATACGGAAAGAGGGAAAAGACCCGGTACTATGTTCTAGTTTTAGACCCATCTCCCTACTTAATGTTGATACTAAATTATTCACAAAAATTTTGGCCACTAGAATGAAGAACCTAATGGGGGAGTGGATACACAATGATCAAGTAGGATTCATCCCGGGGAGACAGGGACGGGACAATGGGATAAAAACTATACTGTTGATAGACCATATGGTAAAAAGCAGAGCTCCCAGTCTACTTCTGTCAATAGATGCGGAAAAAGCATTTGACAGGGTAGACTGGGAGTTCATGATAAACACCCTAGTGGAGTTGGGAATAAAACCTAGAATGTTAGCCTGGATCAAAACTTTGTATAATCAACCAACTGCAAAGGTAAAGGTCAATGGAACTTTGTCAGACTCGTTTAAAATGCTCAATGGAACAAGACAAGGATGTCCCTTGTCTCCGATGTTATTTGTCTTATCTTTGGAATCACTACTGGCAACTATTAGAAATAGTGTGGACATCGGGGGCATAAAGGTGGGACAAGTGGAGCATAAGGTATCTGCCTTTGCAGATGATATCCTGCTTTACATAAGTAATCCGAGGATTACTTTGCCCAACATAATTAAAATAATGAAACAATATGGAGAACTATCCAATTTAAAAATTAATCAAAAAAAATCAGAAATATTAAATATTAATATCCCTAAACAAGAAGAGGAGATGTTAAAAAAAGAATTTCAGTTCAACTGGAGAAAAGATGAGATTAAATACTTAGGGATAAAATTAACCCCAACTCCAGAAAAACTCTACAAAACAAATTTTCTAGAACTTCTGAATGAAGTAAGATCAGAATTAAATAGATTATCTCCGAGAATTTTTTCCTGGATAGGGAGAATAAATACGATAAAAATGATAATCCTGCCAAAAATTATATATAAATTCCAGATGATTCCGATTTCATTACCTCAAGTATTTTTTAAAACACTGAAAAGATTAATATCCCGCTTTATTTGGAAATACAAAAAGCCAAGGGTAAAGTACACTACACTATGTAAAGGTAAGGGACAAGGGGGACTAGCCCTACCCGACTTTAAAAATTATTATTTTGCAGCAATACTCACAAGGGTGATAGAATGGACAAAAAAAAATAATGATAGAAATTGGGTGGTAATAGAAAGCACGATGAGTGGTACACACCTAGCAAAAGTTATATGGATACCTGAGAGGTTTAGAAATCTGGACACTAACACGCAGATAATCACAAGACATGCTATTAAGGTTTGGGATAATATACATAAAAAAGAAAATTGGAAACACAATTCACCATTGATCCCGTTACAGGGCACAAAATTTTTTGCACCAGGGGAAGAGAAGGAATTGGGTAAATGGATAGAAGTAGGAGAAGCACAATTAGGGGATATAGTAGAGAAGGGGAAAATTATAACCTTGGCGGAGCTGAAACAAAGGAAAGAAAACTGGAAGATAAATGAGTGGAGGTATATCCAACTAAAGCACTTCACATTGTCACTACCGCAGCCATTGAGAGATAAAAACGACCTCCGCCCTCTTGAGCAATTATGTCTTAAAGATAAGATAATAAACAATATTTCGAATGTGTATAAAATACTATTAACAATAACAAAAGAGAGAGGAATAACATTAAAAGAAAAATGGGAAAGAGACCTCGGCCCGTGTAGTAACAACAAACAGTGGGATAAGAGCCTTCAATTAGTACATAAATCCGCGATAGACACCAACACGGAGGAGATGAACTATAAATTGATCACAAGGTGGTACAACACTCCTGATAAGATGGGAAGAATTCAGGTAGAGAGTTCAAGACTTTGCTGGAGGGGATGTCAGATGGTAGGGACTATAGCCCATATATGGTGGGAGTGCCCAAAAATTAAAGTATTCTGGAGTGAAGTTATAGAATTAATAAGTAAAATTACTAAAATAGATATTCCCTTGGATCCTTGGAAATGCATGTTTCATGGAACCCATATGTCAGTGAAACAATATAAAAAAACATTACTCCCTCACTTATTAAACTCAGCTAAGAGCTTGATTCCCTTTAATTGGCAAAAAGAAGAGGCCCCCTCCAGGAAAGAATGGCTGTTAAAAGTAGAGAAAATAAGAAAGTTGGAGCAGCTGAGGACCTGGGAGGAGGAAGAACAGGGGAATGAAGAGGAGATTTGGGATGAGTGGCAAGAGTTTAAGGACACAAGGGAATACAGAGAAATAATAGGAGTCGAATGATAAGAAGAGACGGGGGGGGGGGAGGGATAAGGAAGGGAGGGGGGGAAAAAAAAGGGATAAAAGGTAATATGTGTAAAATGTATATGAAAAAATTCTCCAGCGATTGGAGTGTTGTAAATAATTTTTTACCTGGAAAATTTAATAAAGAAATATAAAAAAAAAAAAAAAATATGGAGAATGTAAAAAATCGGACCTACTTTCTCAATGGGCAAAAGCCCACTGTAATAAAATTCCTAGTATATTAAAAAAGTGAATGAAAATATTAATAAAATAAATTGTGTGGAAAAAATATATAGTTCATAAAAGGATCCTAAAACATCATGATTCACATATAAAACAATAATCAAGAAGCGTGCAAAAAAGACAGAAGAAAAAACGTGGATACGTTGTATAAAAGTGCAACTAATAATAGATGCTGAAAGATAATATATCAATGTATATCACAGATAGTAAAAAAAATAAACAATTCATGAATCCATAGTGCCAAAAAGCAGTAAAGTGCTTAAATACGTGAAATTAAATATATAAATAATTGCACTCAATTGTGAAGATAAATATATAAATAATTGCACTCAATTGTGGGTGAACATAATAATCAATAAATAAAAAGGAATTTGTCCATCTGCAAAACAGTGCAAAGGTGCTTCCAAAAAAGTGACTCTCGTAAATCTTCACAATGATGTGACTCTTGTGATTCTCCAATGCGGGAAAGCGTTTCACTACAGTGAGCTAATCCACAAATAGGTGCAATGACCGCTCACCTCCAAATACACCTTTAAAGGCGTTTTGTGATATAGATCACCAGGCTAAAGCAACGGGTCCTCTTCCATAGATGGGGCTCTAGGGGAGCCACTAATATATCCCTTGCTCCTTTAGGGATACAGCCAATGGCGTGGTAAAATAAACCGCCTCTTAGTATAATAATAGCCAGATAATCCTCCAGTGACTTCCGCTCATATCAGGGACATAATAAATAGGATTTCATGTGTAGTATGAAAGGTTTATTTAACACAAAATAAAAAATACCACACTCACATTTAGGCAAGAATAAAAGTGTAAATGCCAATGCGGTAGGTATCCGATACTTCTGGTCTCGGCTGTAGACCGTAAGTGACGTCACCCGGCTCCTCCTGACTCCCTTGAAGAGTCATGAGAGTCTTCGAGGGGATAAACCGCCATCTGGGGAAGGCGGAGAGACGTCTGTTGGCCATATACCGGGATTACTTGCACAGGCAGCAAGCTCTGCTGTGGTTACCTACTGAGTTTCTTATTGGGTAGCCCTGCCCCATATGATTCCCTATGGAACAATTGTACTGTTTGGACTTATCTGACCCTGATAAACAACCACAGGCGGGTAGTTTGTAAGGACATGATTTATGCCTCCATCAAGTGTTTCCTAGTTGTCTCTGGCCATTGACTCCACCTTCCTCGTCATAATACTGAGGCTTTGCGCCCTAAACCATGTTGACGTTTTGACTATATACAGAGCACTGAACTACTAGCTCCAGAAGAAGCTTTTTAAGCGAAACATGTCGAGCATCCTGGCTCTATGCATATTCTGTATATCTATCATCACATCAACTGATCTCGATGGACGGCATTATACACACCTGTCATCTTTTGTAAGATCCTGTGAATGTGAAGTATCTAAAATTACCGCAGTTATTAATGTTTGTGTTTATACCTTATTATTGTGTTATGGAGGTTACACATACTGACGCCTTTTTTGAGGCGAGTTATTAATGTTTTTGATGTGTTTTCAGTTATGTATCAATAAACTGTTATATTTTAATATACTCAGTGCCTTTAAAGTCCATGTTTCTCCAACAACCTCTCTCTAGTCTATGTAGGATGTGGCACTTATTTACACTCATATGCGCTCATTATACTGCTACCTGGTAGCGCATACAAATTTAAGTATTTAGCTTTAGGTGGAAACACTGAAGAAATGCCACTTTGCTACAACGTACAGCTTGTATAAGCAGTGTACATTTGCTGTCCCCTCAAAATAACTCAACCCACAGCCATTATTTGTCTAAACAGCTGGCAACAAAAGTGAGTACACTCCTAAGTCAAAATGTCCAAATTGGACCCAAAGTGTCAATATTTTGTGTGGCCACCATTATTTTCTAGCACTGCCTTAACCCTCCTGGCCATGGAGTTCACCAGAGCTTCACAGGTTGCCACTGGCGTCTTCTTCTACTCCTCCATGATGACATCACAGAGCTGGTGGATGTTAGAGACCTTGAGCTTCTCCACCTTCCCTTTGAGGATGCCCCACAGATGCTCAATAGGGTTTAGTTCTGGAGACATGCTTAGCCAGTCCTTCACCTTTACCCTCAGCTTCTTTAGCAAGGCAGTGGTCACCTTAGACGTGTGTTTGGGGTCGTTATCATGTTTGAATACTGCCCTGTGGCCCAGTTTGCAAATTTGAGGGGATCATGCCCTGCTTCAGTATGTCACAGTACATGTTGGCATTCATGGTTCCCTCAATGAAATGTAGCTCCCCAGTGCCGACAGCACTCATGCAGCCCCAGACCATGACACTCCCACCACCATGCTTGACTGTAGGCAAGACACACTTGTCTTTGTACTCCTCACCTCGTTGCTGCCACACACGCTTGACACCATCTGAACCAAATACATTTATCTTGGTCTCATCAGACCACAGGACATGGTTCCAGTAATCCATGACCTTAGTCTTCTTGTCTTCAGCAAACTGTTTGTAAGCTTTCTTGTGCATCATATTTAGAAGAGGTTTCCTTCTGGGACGACAGCCATGCAGACCAATTTGATGCAGTGTGTGGCGTATGGTCTGAGCACTGACAGGCTGACCCCCCCACCCCTTCAACCTCTGCAGTAATGCTTGCAGCACTCATAGGTCTATTTCCCCCATAGAACCTCTGGATATGATGCTGAGCATGTGCATTTAACTTCTTTGGTCAACCATGGCGAGGCCAGTTCTGAGTGGAACCTGTCCTGGTAAACTGCTGTATGGTCTTGGCCACTGTGCTGCAGCTCAGTTTCAGGGTCTTGGAAATCTTCTTATAGCCTAAGCCACCTTAATGCAGAGCAACATTTTTTTTCAGATCCTCAGAGAGTTTTTTGCATGAGGTGCCATGTTGAACGTCCAGTGACCAGTATGGGAGAGTGAGAGTGATAACACCAAATTTAACATACAATCGTTGAAAGAACCTACCAAAAACATTCACTTTATCTTTTTTGTTCATCATTAGTTGTTTTCCTGTTTCATCTCTTACAACATCAACATATTGCTTCCTCTGTCACCCAGGTTGTAGACTTATTTATACTGATCCATTGAATAACTAGACCCCTTAAATATGTTTAACTGTGTCCCAGGCAATATTTTGTGCAGCTAAGGATTTTTCAGCAGAAAAGCTTCAGATTCTAAAGAATGAAATGCAACCTATTTGGATTTTTTGAATGAATGACTTGCAGATTCATACACCTTATGCTATGAATGAAGCCGGGATCACTAGAGTTTATTGTAATGCCGACACAGTTAACTCTTTTAACATCTCAGTGTTATTGAATTTACTTATCTGCATTAAATTCAAATGCATTAAAAATTATTTAAAGTTAGATTACAATAAAGTTAAGTTAGTTCTTTCTTTTTTTTAGTATACTTTATTTGAGGTATTTTTTATACAATTATAAATATCGGGCTGCAATACTTCTCCCCAACCTTTATTTAACAATATTTAATCTTTCTGCAGTGGTGAAAGGGTGAGAAAGAAGTTGTCTCTGTGCCTCAGATAGAGAGGGTAGCGACAATTCGCTTAAAATTTATTTATTTGCTCATTTGCAGGCTGTGGGATATTGGGATCTCGTTCTAGGCTCCCCTCGAGGGGATGTGACGTCAAACATGCAGGCTCCGCCCCCTATAAGCGCTACGCAGCTCGTAGAGCATCGACTTCCTCGGTAGGGGTGGCCTACCTGCATGTTTCACGTCACATCCACTCGAGGCGAGTGTCCTGAACCACTGTAACCGTTACTTGTTATGCTTTTTAAAATACCGGATCATGTAATTCTTAATAAAGGTTTACCCTGTTTATTATAAGGAGAGCACTAGATTTTTTCAATTATCTATTCATATATATACACCTGATCGGTACTGGACCGGAATGAAGGTCTACACTTCCCTATGTGATGTTATCATCCTGTGCATACCCTTATTGAGGGAACAAGCTGACTTAGACCCTTGGTGATTCGGGGGTCAAAAAGTGAGGTGAGAAGCCATTTTTATCGGTGAAGGGTTGGTGAACACATTCACTGGGGTGTGAAGCACTGGAGATTGTCTTCATCTGATTGGATTGATGGAATTTTTGTTACTCATCTTGATGCACACCATTATTCACTATTTAAATAATTTCCTCACTGTTTATATCTGGCGCAACACTGTTTGATTTCATTTAAGCTTTGGATTGTGTAGTGCAGACACAGTCGGTGTGTGCCGCTGGTCACTTGATAATATATATATTTATTTCTGGTATAATATTTTTTTGCACAAAATTTTTTTGCACATAATTTTGTGGCACAATATATTTATTTTTGCACAGAATTGGGTATGTTGATTCTTACATAGTATAATTTTGCACACATTTTATATGTTGCACCATTTTTTGCGCTGATATTTTTTCACTGTGATTTGTTTGTTTTTGTTCTCACCTACCTATTAGCAGCAGAAAATGGATATTTTCAATTATTTTGAGACAAGGGAAGTGAAAATTGATGAAATTTTTTCAGGGGATAAACATAGGGGTAAACATGAAGATTTATCCCAGTGTTTCAAGAAATTGGGTTTCCTCATGGACAAAAAAAAACAGGGCATGGTGGGACATATTGTCCTTTGAACAATATATAGCTAATCATCTTGTCCCAAGACATCTGAGGTGGGATGTTCCCCCGAATGACCGACTAGAAGATAAGGAGTCCCTGAAAGAATGGTTCATATTCTTTAACAATAAAGGTCAAGAGTTGATGGAATTCTTCCTACAGCGGAAACGCAGGAAATTAAAGGTAGTAGAACAGAATATCACAGACCTTAAAGCGAAGATAGAACCATTCAAAGATTCACCGGACTTTACTAAATTAGCTGGTGAGCTTAAAAAGAAATTAGAAAAAATTGATAAGGAAACCCAAGAAAAGAAAAGGAAAAAATGTATTCGAGATATGTATCACTTTAAAAAAAATGAGGTATTTAAATGGAAGCAACTTCTTAAAAATGACCTACCCTTCTCATCCCGGGAGAGCACTCCCCAGAGGGAAGAGAGAGCACCACCCGCAAGGAATAGGGCATCTCCGACCCAGGATGTGCACCCCAGGGGGGGAGGGGAGAGCAGTGTGGATATCAATCATACTGAAGTCCCTATCTCCCATCCTCCATTTAGAGGTAATTGGAGAGGAAGGAGACATGGTAGAGGGGGTCCTTCTAGAGGAAGGGGGAGAGGTTATTGGAGAAAAAAGCCACCCCTACCAAGGAAGTCGATGCTCTACGAGCTGACGTAATGTGTATAGGGGGCGCAGCCTGCATGTTTGACGTCACATCCCCTGGAGGCCAGCGTCCAAAACCGCTGTAACCGCTACTTGTTATGCTTTTTCAAATACCGGATCATGTAAGTGCATTCTTAATAAACGTTTACCCCGTTTATTATACGGAGAGCACTCGGTTTTTTCTATTATCTCTTCATATATACACCTGATCGGTACTGGACTGGAGTGAAGGTCTACACTTCCCTATGTGGTGTTATCATCCTGTGCATACCCTTATTGAGGGAACAAGCTTACTTAGACCCTTGGTGATTCGGGGGTCTAAGAGTGAGGTGAGAAGCCATTTTTTACCGGTGAAGGGTTGGTGAACACATTCACTGGGGTGTGAAGCACTGGAGATTGTCTTTATCTGATTGGATTGATGGAATTTTTGTTACTCATCTTGATGCACACCATTATTCACTATTTAAATAATTTCCTCACTGTTTATATCTGGCGCAACACTGTTTGATTTCATTTAAGCTTTGGATTGTGTAGTGCAGACACAGTCGGTGTGTGCCGCTGGTCACTTGATAATATATATATTTATTTCTGGTATAATATTTTTTTGCACAAAATTTTTTTTGCACATAATTTTGTGGCACAATATATTTATTTTTGCACAGAATTGGGTATGTTGATTCTTACATAGTATAATTTTGCACACATTTTATATGTTGCACCATTTTTTGCGCTGATATTTTTTCACTGTGATTTGTTTGTATTTGTTCTCACCTACCTATTAGCAGCAGAAAATGGATATTTTCAAATTATTTTGAGACAAGGGAAGTGAAAATTGATGAAATTTTTTCAGGGGATAAACATAGGGGTAAACATGAAGATTTATCCCAGTGTTTCAAGAAATTGGGTTTCCTCATGGACAAAAAAACAGGGCATGGTGGGACATATTGTCCTTTGAACAATATATAGCTAATCATCTTGTCCCAAGACATCTGAGGTGGGATGTTCCCCCGAATGACCGACTAGAAGATAAGGAGTCCCTGAAAGAATGGTTCATATTCTTTAACAATAAAGGTCAAGAGTTGATGGAATTCTTCCTACAGCGGAAACGCAGGAAATGAAAAGGTAGTAGAACAGAATATCACAGACCTTAAAGCGAAGATAGAACCATTCAAAGATTCACCGGACTTTACTAAATTAGCTGGTGAGCTTAAAAAGAAATTAGAAAAAATTGATAAGGAAACCCAAGAAAAGAAAAGGAAAAAATGTATTCGAGATATGTATGACTTTAAAAAAAATGAGTTATTTAAATGGAAGCAACTTCTTAAAAATGACCTACCCTTCTCATCCCGGGAGAGCACTCCCCAGAGGGAAGAGAGAGCACCACCCGCAAGGAATAGGGCATCTCCGACCCAGGATGTGCACCCCAGGGGGGGAGGGGAGAGCAGTGTGGATATCAATCATACTGAAGTCCCTATCTCCCATCCTCCATTTAGAGGTAATTGGAGAGGAAGGAGACATGGTAGAGGGGGTCCATCTAGAGGAAGGGGGAGAGGTTATTGGAGAAAAAAGCCACCCCTACCAAGGAAGTCGATGCTCTACGAGCTGACGTAATGTGTATAGGGGGCGCAGCCTGCATGTTTGACGTCACATCCCCTCGAGGCGAGCGTCCTAAACCGCTGTAACCGCTACTTGTTATGCTTTTTCAAATACCGGATCATGTAAGTGCATTCTTAATAAACGTTTACCCTGTTTATTATACGGAGAGCACTCGATTTTTTCTATTATCTCTTCATATATACACCTGATCGGTACTGGACCGGAGTGAAGGTCTACACCTCCCTATGTGGTGTTATCATCCTGTGCATACCCTTATTGAGGGAACAAGCTGACTTAGACCCTTGGTGATTCGGGGGCCGAAGAGTGAGGTGAGAAGCCATTTTTTACCAGTGAAGGGTTGGTGAACACATTCACTGTGGTGTGAAGCACTGGAGATTGTCTTCATCTGAGTGGATTGATGGACTTTTTGTTACTCACCTTGATGCACACCATTATTCAGTATTTAAATAATTTCCTCACTGTTTATATCTGGTGCAACACTGTTTGATTTCGTTTCCTAAATATGGTCTAGAATAACATGAACTTTATAGGCATCAATAGTAGAAAATATCACAAAAAAATGTTTTGTCTCTTTTTATAACTAATACATTTTGTGATATTTTTTAATATTGGTGCGTATAAAGTCCATGTTATTCTAGTCTCTATTCAATCTTAATAATGTGACGTGGCCCAGATTATCATATCATATGCACCCATGGTACCACCCCATGGTAGTGTACAACTTTTCCTCTTCCTAAATATGGTATTCGATTGACTAGTTGTTAACGCTTGAAACATTTGGCTTGGTAAGACCCAGCTTTGTTGCTTAAGGCATATCTGTTTGCTTTAAGAGCTTTAGTATATTTCTTGTGGTTGTATAGTAGTAGGTCTCGTAGAGCATTACAAAGATTTAGCAATTTACTAGAGTTAATAGATGAGGGGTCTCGCTTGTTGGCCTCTTTAGTTTCTCATATCGATGTTGGGATCTGTGCTTCTTTTCCCAGGTTCCTATTTTAATCAATATGCCCCTGAGGTATGCCTTATGGGCAATCCACAACAAGTATTTTTTTTATATCACTGGTATCCTTAGGCTCAAAGTACGAGTTAGGAGCCATTGTAATTTGTTGATTGTAATCAGGATCAGAAAGGAGGTATGTATTAAATTTCCAGGGGGGGTGCCCTTTGATCTATTGGGGTTTGATATAAGCATAGTAATGCGGGGGTGATCAGACCAGGTTATAGTCCCAATGGAAGAAGAGGCCACAATTGGGAGGGTCCACCTGTCAACTAAAAACATATCTGTTGAAAGAGGTGTACATATGTGAAGAAATATGTGACAATAATTGACAATTTACAATGAATATACCACAATGACAAATCAAGAAGGTGCAATCAAAGATTATCCAATAAACGTGTAAGCCATTGTAAAATAAGGTGATGAAAGTAATATTAAAAAGTGAATTAACACTATAGCAGTATAGAAGTGAAATGGTGAATCAACAATAAAGTGAATCAATAATTGAATGAAATAAGTCAATAAAGTCCTTTCATCATGAATCCAAAGGATGAATCAAATGTAATAGATCCGGGACCAGTGACAGTGAAACAGATGGTGTTTAGGGGGGGTAAATTAAGTAAGTCCCAACACCAAGTATTAGGCAGGGAGAGAGTGACTCCTCTGGGTGCTCTACACCCTTACCTTACTGCTGTAAGGCAACAGTATGGGGCAAGTCCTCTGGCAGTGATGTGGTGTTCCCTTGTTGGAGTGAGGGGAGATCCTTTGCATAACCAAGCATTTTTTATATGAATTGGTACTGTATCATCTTAAATTCAGCCAGAGCAACATGGAAGAACAAAAAGCTCCATATGGTGTAGTAGGCATTGACTCGTTTTATTGGAATAAATACAAATGAACTCACATTTAGGTAGAGTACATCAAGCATGAAATCAGTAATGTGTCCTGAATGTCGCTGGCCACACTTCCGGGTTTGCCTGGCGGATTTACCGGAGGACATATTACTGATTTCATGCTTGATATACTCTAACTAAATGTGAGTTACTTTGCATTTATTTCAATAAAACAAGTTTTCATTGCAAATTGTCAAATTGTCAATTATTGTCACATATTTTTTCACATTTGTACACCTCTTTCAACATTTTGTTTCATGTTCACAGTTTTCATTGGAGTTATATCACCCATTACATTTTATTTGTATAGCGCAGCTCCACACTTTTCTATTTTTATTTACACCTCTCTCAGCTTTGGAAAGGCTGATCCGTAGTTGCAGCTATCATTTGGCCGTCACATTTTAAAAGCTAGCCCAGGGGTCACTCTCCCATCATTATAGTTAAAAACATATCTATTCTCGAACAGGAACGGTGAGATGTGGAAAAAAAAGAATAGTCTCTTTCAGCATTATGTTGGTATCGCCAGATGTTAAACAGACCATGTTTATGAAAAAATTTGCTCAAGCATGTTGAGGGTCCACTAGATTTAGCTGTGGTGTTAATTGCGGGGTCCGAAATAGCATTGAAGTCCCCTCCTATGATCAGATGGCCTTGGCGGCTTGTATTGGTTTGTTTAAGAAGTTTTCTCAGAAAGGCGGTCTATTTCACGTTGGGTGTATATATGTTAACCAAGGTATATAAGACATCGACTAGTTCGCAAATCTGTATGATATATCTGCCATTGCTATCAAGTACAGAGGACCTAAGTTGTAAATTATTAGAGTCTTTGAGAGCAATTAGTACCCATGATTTTTTCTTGTCTGCATTTGCGATATATATTTGCGGGAAGTCTTTAAGAAAAAATGACAGTGGGGCACGTTTAAGAAAATTAGTATTTTGAAGGAAGATGAGATCCCCATGAAGAGATTGGATCACTTTTTGTAGTGCTCTTTGTTTATGGGGACTATTGAGACCTTTCACATTAAAGGAGACAATTTTAGGGCTCGTGGCAAGGAAAAGAAAAGCTGTTGACATCCCGCCCGGGTGTTGATTGTAGAAAGGTTGTAATGGATATCTGAGACTTGAGGTGGGTTATGGTAGGGGCTAAGCAGGAATTGCCAATATCTTGATGTGTATTGAAGTTGAGAGCATCAGGAAACTTAGCTTTAACTAAGCCGGGACGTAAAAGATCAAAAATAACATTGGCCAAAAAACAACAAGTAATGTAAAAAAAATGCTCAAAGATAAAACCGAGCTTCATGGGCAATAAGAAATCCTTATTGCACAGTGGAGGTAAAGGAAACAAGAAAAAACAAAAAAAGAAGTCCACAGATGAGTACAAATATTGGCAGTCAGTAAGGTGAGCTCACAGGGGTTGGGTTTTCCAAGATGATAGGAGTGACAGAAAGAATGGGAGATAGCCCCAATGATCACATTCAGATTAAGACCATTCCATTGGCATTTTGGGTGGTGGTGTTTTATTTGGCAATGGAGCATCTTGGGACAGAAGGTGCCAGTCCTTCAGGAGTTGTATTCCTTTATTGAATGAATGTATCGTGTGTTTCTTGCCTTGATGAGTGATGATCAACTTAGTAGGGTGCCCCCATTGAAATGATATCTTGTGGTTGTGGAGAGCTTTTGTTATGGTGAGAAATTGTCATCTGAGGTTAAGAGTGGTAGCTGAAAGATCTGCGTAAAGTGCGATTCTGTTGACTTTTTCTGACAGTTGGGGGTTGTTGCGGGCAGCTGTCATCGCTTTCTATTTAATGGTAAAAAATGAATGCGGGCTAGAATGTCTGGAGGTACAGTGTCAGGTAGGTAATCTGATTTAGGAACCCAATGGGCTTTATCTATAAGAAGCTTCATATTTGATGCTGATGGGTCTAGCTCAGATAGCAATTGGTGAAGGAAGTCATGAAGTAGTGGTTGTGTGACCGTTTCAGGAATGCCGCGGAACTTTTTTTATTGTTGCGGCGTGAGCGATCTTCGAGGTCAGCTAGTTTGGTCCTTATTCTTTTAATTTCATCTTCATGGTCGTTATATGTGTCAATTAGGATATTATGGGCATGGCAGATGTCTCCAATCTTGTCCTCAGCGTTATTATATTTTTGCTATTATTGGATATTTACGTTTATTGAAGTGACTCATCCCTCGAGTGGGCAAAAGAGTGGAGTCTGCTGATCCTCACTATGAATGTATGTTATTGTATGTGATGAACTGTTTACTCTATGTTAAAAGGAGTAGTTGAAAGATACATAATATCATGTGTGGCAGGTGCTGTGTGCCTGAAAGAATTAAAGTGAAAGCAGCCTTTAAAGTGTCAATGCACCAGTTTACTGGAACCACTCAAGTTGCTGCGAACATTGTAAACAGTGTATTTCCAATATAAGACTTTGCTAAAATGAGGAAAAGAGAATAATGGGGTTGATTTACTAAAACAGGAGAGGGAAAATCTGGGGGCAGCTGTCCATTGTAGCCATTCAGTTTCTTGACCAAAAAAAAAACCTGGAAGCTGATCAGTTTGTATGCAGAGTTTCACCAGATTTTGCACTCTTCATTTTTAGTAAGTCAACTAAATGGCATTTTATCACATGGACAAGCCCCACAGGCAACCAAACAGAATCCACATGTTTTAAAGCCTGCCATGAACTGCTATAGACATTTTTGAAGCAAAGTGCACTGACCAGACTGCTGTCTAATGGGAAAATTGTTCTGTCCTTAAAGACAGGTGTTCTGACCAGGATATCACCAGACAGAAACAGTGGGTGTCTGTGTCAGCAGACTGTCAATCTGAGCATACTAAAGATAGACAGAAGTGTGAATATTTTAATTATAATGGTGTGATGCTGAAACCTTAAGTGGGAAACTCGCTGTAAAGAACTTTATACTGAATAAAAGTGGGCAGAAAAGCCTTTAAAGCAAACCCAAAACCAAACATTTATTACCAATATTTAGATATAATGGCTGCATTAGTTTCCTTTTTTTCATCTGGTGATCCAGCCAGTAAGTCTGTTGTTTTTCACAAGCACAAGCTCTCCAGCAGAATGTATCAGTTTGCATGGATGAGACAAACCACTTAACGCTGGCAGGGTTCAGTGGTTTGGTCAGGATCATTAAAATGATCAGATTTTTTT
The DNA here is from genome assembly GCF_965119305.1 of Pelophylax lessonae. NCBI lineage: Eukaryota > Metazoa > Chordata > Amphibia > Anura > Ranidae > Pelophylax > Pelophylax lessonae. The sequence goes on from NC_138772.1 coordinate 408,582,986, forward strand.
TATTATTCATTCAGAGCCTTTGTCCCAAAAGGAAAAAAAAAATGTTTGCTGTAACTGACTATAAAGTGTGAACTTAAATTTGCCACCAATTATTAGAATTTGTTGTCTAAATCTGCTAATTAATCCCCTTCAGTTTGACACTTCTACTGTCTGTTGTGCCTCCTGTGCTGATTCCACCTGAGTTTTGTAATACTGGGAAATTGTGTTACTGGCCAGATCACCAGGTGAAAACAGAAGGAAAAAAGCCAAAAAAGAAAATGAATGCAGCCACCACATCTAATGTTTGGTAAACTGCAATCTCATACATTTTTGGTTTTGAGTTTAATACAATTTTAACCACTTAAGCCCCGGAGGATTTGGCTGCTAAAGGACCAGGGTTTTTTTTGCGATTTTTTACTGCGTGGCTTTAACGGACAATTGCGCGGTCGTGCGACGCTGTACCTAAACGAATTTGATGTCCTTTTTTTCCCACAAACAGAGCTTTCTTTTGGTGGTATTTGATCACCTGTGAGATTTTTTGATCACGCGCTATAAACAAAAAAAGAGCGTAAATTTTGCAAAAATAAGAATATTTTTCACATTTTTTTATATGAAATTCCCCAAAAAAAAAGTAAAAATCAAAATTTTTTAACATTTTTCGGCCAATTTGTTTTATGCTACCTATGTTTGGTAAAAAAAATCGCAAAAAGCGTATTTTGATTGGTTTGCGCAAAAGTTATCGCGTTTACTAACAAAGGGAAAGATTTTTGTCATTTTTGGTGTTTTTTTTTTTAACGCGTAATGGCGGCGATCTGCGATTTTTTTTTCGGTACTGCGACATTGCGGCGGACAGATCGGACCCTTGACTGACATTTTTGACACTTTTGGGGGTACCAGTGACATTACTGCAGTAATCAGTGCTATACATATGCACTGTTACTGCAAAAATGACACTGGCAGGGAAGGGGTTAACTTTATTGGACAGGGAGGGGTTAAGTGTGTCCTAGGGGCGTGATTCTAACTGTGTAGGGACATTCCTATTGGTGTAAAAGCAAAGATCAACCGTTCTACATAGTAGAACGAACAGATCTTCATTTTTACACAGGGAGAACTGACAGGCAGCTTGTTTACACAAGCTGCTCTGTCTTTCTCCCTTCACAGGAGCGATCGCAGTGTGACTGGCGGACATCGAGTCCGCCGGTCACACGCACTGACTTGTCTGTGAACGAGCCGCGGCGGGCGCGCGCCTCGGCGGGCGCGCGCCCGCCCGCGATAGGCTCGCAAGTCAGTGACAGGCGAGTGACGTACCGATACGTCACTCTGCCTGGCCGGGGCTGACCGCCGCAGTATATAGTCGTGCGGCGGTCGGCAACCGGTTAAACACAAGTTGGAGAGACCTTTTGAATGCTTGAATGTATAGGGCCATTTTAGGGCAAAAAAAAATTATTTCCAGTTTCATTGTTTCTTGGATGAACCAAACACACCTGGGTTTGGTTCGCTGCCTCTTTTTGAACCTTAAATGGCCACAAGGGCTTTTTTCTACAACCCTGGCCTAGCAGTTGGCAGGTGCTGGGTGACTTATTGGAATCTGGAAGCCCATTTTTAAGATAAGGGCCCCCAGATATCTGTCCCCCCCCCATATGAATTATTAGGGGCTACTCATTGACAAAAAAGTTGTAATTAATCCAACACATATTTCTTTATTCAAACAATAACCGCACCCCCTCCAAATAAAATCCATCTTTGAAGATCTAGCTTTAATCCTGATAAACGTCAGCTACTGATCATTGCCTCTGTCAAAAGAAAAAAAAAAACATTGATACACCAGCCTATTCACTCTGCATTTGACACATCTCTGGCCACTGATATCTCCATATTTTAAATTATATATTTATACATTCCATTGACTATACAATAGCTGAGTTGAAATTAACAAAAAAACAGGATTTGTTGGAAAAAAATTATCCAGGCAGAACATTTTGAAATCTCTCTTACCTACCTCACAAAAAGCACTTTTAGGCCCCTTTCACACATACAGTCCGTTTGTCTGATTTTCATCCATCCGTTGATGGATGAAAAACGGACATCAATGCATCTCTATGTAAAAACGGATGACAACGGATGATCATCCGGTATTATCTGTTTTGATCCGCTTCCGTCAATGTCCATTTTTTGGAACGGATGAATGCCCTATTTTTCTTCCGTCAAAAAAACGGATCGGAAGAAAAACGGATGTAAACTGACAAACGGTTCGTTTTTCATCCGTTTTTGCATTGGTAGTGGATGTAAAAAAAAAACCAGAAGAAAAATGGATGAAAAAACGGATGAAAAACGGATGAAAAATGGATGAAAAACTGATACATTTTGACCTGACTGAACTGATGAACTGAACGGAGCGTATGTGTGAAAGGGGCCTTAGAGCATAACCTCAGTCCTGTTATCCTTAATCCATTGTATGGCAAATTGTTGTAGGGGCCGGTGTCGATCAATAGGCACATTCAGCTTGCTTTTAGGTACATTTAAAGAGGAAGTAAACTCTGCTTTTTTTTTTTCTTTCCTGCAAAGTAAGGCATAATGCGCTAGCATGCATCGCATACTAGCACAATATGTGACACTTACCTGCAAACGAAGCCCTCATCGTCCCCACTGGAGGCCGCATCCATCTTCGCCTGTCTTCCTTCAGACTGGCCGGAGCCACATAACATCACTCCCTCCGGTAACAGGACAGAGCTCTGAAGAAACGGCATAGGCGGCCCTTCCTTCAGAGCGCATGCGCTGATGACGTCATTGGCGCAGTATACAGTAAATATCTCCTAAACGGTGCAAGTTTAGGAGATATTTACAGTACCTATAGGAAAGCCTTATTATAGGCTCACCTATAGGTCCAAACATTAGAGGGAAGTTGACTTCCTCTTTAACCTGCAGTTGATCTTCTACTAACCTGGAATTGGCTTCCCTCCGTGCTTCATCAACCTGCGTCTTCTGCGAACTGTTTCTTGTATTAAGAAAGAAACAGTTCTGACATGAACAAATGCCTGTCAACCCAGGCCCAAATTCACTATTTTGTTCAGCTATGCTGTGTAGAATCTCCATACACTTAAAGAGATATGTTCACATCAAACTTCTTTCCATAGAAAATCTTAAGTGTCAATACAATTCTGGTAGTGGTGACTAGTTGTGTAGAAACATCACTCTATGTGATAAAAGCCTGTACAGTGGTGATCGAAAGTTTGGGCACCCCATTTAAAAATTTGTATTAATGTGCATAAAGAAGCCAAGGAAAGATGGAAAAATCTCCAAAAGGCATCACATTACAGAGTAGACATTCTTATAATATGTCAACAAACGTTAGATTTTATTTCCATCATTTACACTTTCAAAATAACAGAAAACAAAAAAATGGCTTCTGCAAAAGTTTGGGCACCCTGCAGAGTTAATATCTTGTACTGCCCCCTTTGGCAAGTATCACAGCTTGTAAACGCTTTTTGTAGCCAGACAAGAGTCTTTCAATTCTTGTTTGAGGTATCTTTGCCCATTCTTCCTTACAAAAGTCTTCCAATTCTTTCTGAGATTTCTGGGCTGTCTGTCACGCACTGCTCTTTTAAGGTCTATCCATAGATTTTCAATTATGTTGAGGTCAGGAGATTGTGAAGGCCATGGCAATACCTTCAGTTTACGCCTCTTGATGTAATCCCCTGTGGATTTCGAGGTGTGTTTAGGATCATTATCCATTTGTAGAAGCCATCCTCTCTTTAACTTCAGCTTTTTCACAGATGGCATCAAGTTACCATCCAAAATTTGCTGAAATTTTATTGAATCCATTTTTACTTCTACTCGTGAAATGTTATTGAATCCATTTTTTTTTCTACTTGTGAGATGTTCCCTGTGCCACTGGCTGCAATACAACCCCAAAGCATGATTGATCCACCCTCATGCTTAACAGTTGGACAGAGGTTCTTTTCATTAAATTCTGTGCCCCTTCTTCTCCAAACATACCTTTGCTCATTCCGGGACCAAAAAGTTAAATTTTAACCTCATCGTTCCACAGAACTTACTTCCAAAATGCATCAGGCTTGTCTATATGTTCATTTGCAAAGTTCAAACGCTGATTTTTGTGGTGAGGACGTAGAAGAGGTTTTCTTCTGATGACTCTTCCATAAAGACCATATTTGTACAAGTATCTCTTTATAGTGGAATAGTGTACCACAACTCCAGTGTCTGCCAGATCTTTCTGGAGGGATCGTGCAGTCAAACGTGGGTTTTGAATTGTTTTTCTCACAATCCTGCGTGCTGTTCTGTCAGAGGGTATTGACATCTGAAGACGCTTTGCTATCTTCTTATAGCCTTCTCCAGCTTTGTGAGTGTCAACTATTTTCAGTTTCAGTTTTCTAGACAACTGCTTAGAAGATCCCATGGTGCTGATTGTTGGGGCAAGGTCAGATGAGTCTGGGCATTTAAAACCTTTGAGATTGACATCACCTTGTCTTCCCAGACGATGATTGAGAACAATCCATGACACTGGCAGGTCTCAGCCTTGCAAAGGGGGCAGTGCATGCTATAAATTCTGCAGGGTGCCCAAACTTTTGCAGACACCATTTTTTTTCTGTAATTTTGAAAGTGTCAATGGTGGAAATAAAATCTAACTTTTTTTTACATATTATAAGAATGTCTAATCTGTTATTTGATGCCTTTTGGAGATTTTTCCATCTTTCCTTGGCTTCTTTATGCACATTAATACACATTTTTACCTGGGGTGCCCAAACTTTCGATCACCACTGTATGTCTGTAAATAAAATGTAAAATCTTCACATTCAGAAGAATAGATACGACCTGTGACTATACCAGTTAACATAATAGTTACATAGATGAATGTAATTTACAAACCTGATTATTTTTCTGTCTTGCCTTACTGTATTCAATTTACCAAGGCAAAGCTAGGCATAAAGTTCTACAGATAGATCTTAAAGAGTTTAAGGTTCTTTTACCCACTGGATGGCAACAATGTCACCATAATCTCTATAATTCTTCTTTGTTTAATGAAAAAAAAAAGCAAAATTATCCTTTGCTTATCTATTCTTTCACAGCATTGTATTAGGCTATAAAAACAACCAAGTCTCAGAAAGGCTGTAAAGAGACTTTAAATCCTTTAAACAAATGGATACAATCTAATTGTCTCATCTGCTCAATGGTATTATGGCTTTCCATCAACACAGTGCTGTTGAACTTGTAGGCTCCCAGAGTCACAGATAAGCTTTAAAGAGGGAAGATAACTTTTATTTGTTATGGGTAATAAAACTGGAGTTTCTACAACCTTACTGTCAAGAAGAAGCCTTATGCCATGGATCCAGTCAGGCAGAACACCAATCGAAACAGTGTCTGAAGGGCAAGGTAATGAAGGAATGAAAAGTACAAAGCCTACACAATAAAATTGTAGAGCATTGGAAGGAAATTAAAAAAAAAAAGAAGAATAACATCTAAAATAAGATTATATTCATATAAAAACCTTGCATAAAAGTTTTCCACTATGACACAGATAAAGCAACAGGGTTTATTTTTTTTTTTTTTATATTGCATACCTGCAATCTATAAAGACCATGCCTTTGTTAGATGTAGTGCTAAAACCACTTTAATCAAACTTTATCCTTCAGACCTAAACAAAATGTTCTGATAAATATAATTGAAATCTTTTCAAAATCTGCTTTTATGTCTAGTGATTGCAAAACTGGCACTTAAGAGAAAAAAACTGGCATTTGTATTGCTTAAATTGTTTGAAAAAGTAACGAAAAAACAAATAAAAAGCAAGTCATACTTGCCTGCTCTGTGCAGTGGTTTAGCACAGAGCAGCCCAAATTGTCCTCTTCTCTGGTGCCACTTGTCTTTATACACACATGAACTTTAATGGCACCTCAATCTTAGTCCATAGGGTTCAATATTGAGTTGGCCCACCCTTTGCAGCTATAACAGCTTCAACTCTGAGAAGGCTGTCCACAAGGTGTGTCTATGGGAAGGAGTGTGTCCATGGGAATGTTTGACCATTCCTCCAGAAGTGCCTTTGTGAGGTCAGGCGCTGATGTTGGATGAGAAGGCCTGGCTCACAGTTTCTGCTCTAATTCACCCTAAAGGTGTTCTATCGGGTTGAGGTCAGGACTCAGTGCAGGCCAGTCAAGTCTCTCCACCCCAAACTCACCCATTCATGTCTTTATGGACCTTGATTTGTGCACTTGTGCACAGTCATGTTGGAACAGGAAGGGCCAATAACCAAACTGTTACCACAAAGTTGGGAGCATGAAATTGTCCAAAATGTCTTGGTATGCTGACACCTTAGGATTTTACTTAACTGGAACTAAGGGGCCAAACCCAACCCCTAGAAAAAAACACACACCATAATCTCCCCTCCACCAAATTATTTGGACCAGTGCACAAAACAAGGTTCATAAAGACACGAGTCCTGACCTCAACCTGATAGAACACCTTTGTGGAGTTCTATCAGGTTGTGGAGACTGCGAGCCAGGTCTTCTCATCCAACATCTGTGTCTGACCTCGCAAATGGGCTTCTGGAAGAATGGTCAAACATTCCAATAGACACACTCCTAAACCTTGTGTACAGCCTTCCCAGAAGAGTTGAAGCTGTTATAGCTGGAAAGGATTGGCCAACTCAATATTGAACCCTAAAGACTAAAACTGGGATGACATTAAATTTCATGTGCATGTAAAGGCAGGCATCCCCATACTTTTGGCAATATAGTGTATGTAAACCCCCATTGGGCTCTAAAATTGCTTTGTTTGGCAGCCAGCCCTGCCATTCTTTATGGAGACATACAGTACTTTTTTGATATAATACTTAAAATTAAAAATAAAAAATGCACATATTTTTTCAGGAAAAAGGGCATTTATTATTGTTTCCTGCAAGAGCCCAGAAATCATTGCACCCTTGATCATTGGATCAGGAGTGCAATGTCAGATTTCAGCAGACAAGTCTTGCAGCTTTCAGCCCATACCTCCATGTTAGATACAGATGGTTGCTGCAGAGATAATCCTGTGCTGTGCCTCAAAGTTTGACACCTATTCTGGTGCTCTGACACTCAAAAATATGTGTGGCTATTGTTTCTCAAACAATAAACTACAATGTTTTTTTTTTTTTCCCCAAGATAAAACCTGCATTGTCTCTTCCTCTTACATTGTGGCCTAGGTAAGCTGCTTACATACTGTACAGCCACTGAACAATGTTTGTGGTTATTGCTAGAGTTGAGCGAACACCTGGATGTCCGGGTTCGGTGAGTCCGGACGAACTTGAAAAAAAAGTCCGGGTTCGTGACCCGGACTTAACCCGAACTTGACCCCTATCCCAAACCCCATTGAAGTCAATGGTGACCTGAACTTTTGAGCACTAAAATGGCTCTAAAACAAACATGGAAAGGACTAGAGTGTTGTAAATGGCAGCAAAATCTTCTTAAGAGCATGGCAAGTGCTCTGCAAACAAATGTGGCTAGGGAAATAATTTAAAATAACATAAAATACATAAAAATAAAAAATAATAATCTTGAATGATGTAGGAGGAGGACGAGGCCCATATGGACTAGGAGGTTGAGGTGGCGGTTGATATGGCAATGTAGGTGGAAGTGGCGGCGGTGGAGGAGGAGGACGAGGTAGCCAACACTGGTTTTGGTTTTTAATTAAATTTTTTTTCAAATTAGAGTACACCCAAAAATAGTAAGAAAGATCAAATACAACAATGGCTGGGTAAGGCCGGTATACATGTCTATTCTGCACAAGGTACGGACAAGTACTGTGGGATCCATGCCTGGTTCATTTTAATGAACGTGAGCTTGTCCACATTGGCTCTGGACAGGCGGCTGCGTTTGTCTGTGATAACGCCCCCAGCCATGCTAAATACCCGTTCAGATAATACACTGGCTGCAGGGCAGGCCAGCACCTCTAAGGCATAAAGGCCATGTGCCCAACTTGGAGACCCAGAAGTTGAAGGGGGCAGACCCGTTATTCAGTACGTCTAGGCGTGTGCACACATACTGCTCCACCATGTTAGTGCTTGGTTGTGGTGCTGCTGGTGGAGATCCTGTTGCAAGGAGAGGACGTGGTCGATCTGTGCCAGCTACACACACAAGTGAAACACCTTTCTCAGCGGTGAGTAGGTGACAGAACCTGCAGCAGTATTTGGCAGGGCCTAATGAGCCTCCACAAATGTTGAGGCCAGAACAAGTACAGGCGATAGTAGATTGGGTTGCTGACAGTGCCTCCAGTTCCTTCACATTGTCTCTCACCCAGTCTTCTGCTGAAAGGTCAGAGTTGGCACCTGCAGCCGATGTCCATCAATATTTCACCTCACCCCCTTGCAAATCAGCCAAGCAGTCTGAGCCCCAAGTCATGCAGCAGTCTCTTCTTCTTTTTGATGACTCTGTTAGCATGGTTTCCCAGGGCCATCCACCTAGCCCTGTCCCAGAAGTAGAAGAGATTGAGTGCACCAATGTCCAACCACTTATGTCTCAAGATGAGTACACGGGAGGACCATCGCAGCACGTCTCAGATGATGACGAAACACAGGTGCCAACTGCTGCGGAATTTCCAAATTGTGGAGAGCGGCAAAGAGGGCAGGGGTGAAGACTGGGTGGAAGATGATGTGGAGGACGATGAGGTCCTCGACCCCACATGGAATGAACGTCATGCAGGTGACCTGAGTAGTTTGGAGGAAGAGGCGGTGGTCGCACAGAGCCACCAGCACAGCAGAAGAGGGAGCAGGGTGCAAAAGTGGAGTGGCTGTGCCCTAGACACTATGCCTGCTACTGCCCAACGCAGCAAGGGACTGAGCACACCAAAGCCAGCTCAAAGGAGTTCCCTAGTGTGGCAGTTCTTCAGACAATGTGATGATGACAGGACACAAGTGGTTTGCACGCTGTGCAATCAGAGCCTGAAGCGAGGCATAAACCTTCTCAACCTGAGCACAACGTGCATGACCAGGCATCTAAGTGCACATGCTGAACTTAAGTGGGGAAATTTTAAACCCTGTAATTATTTTAATACACACCTATTTGGGTTAATTTCTTTCTCCATATCTTCAGTTTTCCAACACAGGTAGAAGGGTAATGGTCAGTAACAGGAACACCTGCAAGTTTACCTTGGTATTCAGGCTCAATGTACCAAAGTGGCAGCTTATATATCAATAACCATTGCTATATAGCCATCTAAATTCTACCTTTACAACCAGATGGGGCATGAAATTACAACAAGAATTGTGACCTGGCCTAGACAATGGAAATAGTATATGAATTCCTCCTCTGTGAGGGTTAATTGCCCATTCAGCGCAATCCGTTCTGAAGCCTAGGAGGGGACTGATTACCTTTTTGCTGCTCTTTTAGTTATCCATGGGAACTACTTCGTAGGCAATACATGGAATACATATACTTGAGCCCATCCTATTTCTGAGTTGGTAAGGAGCCAATCACTACAATTTTTTTCACGAGCACAAGGTGTACACGGAGAGGAGGGGATGATTCACTGTGAGGATTAAGGCTGATGGAGCATCTTGATTGCACACTATTGTTGTCAATCTAGCAAGGAGCCACCTACAGTCTATGTCCAATCCTGTCCCTGTGTGAAGATTGGAGTGTTTGGACTTTTACACTGTTTTTCATATTGTTTCTTTAATCACTGGGATTAACGTGTAACAAATTATATGTGAAGGAACCAATAGACAAGTGTCTGAGAGGACTTGGTCCGGAATATCTTGTTTGCCGAGAGTTCCTTCATTGTGAATTTGTTTAACACTGTGTGTGGAGTCGTCATGTTATTTCACTATTATTTGAGAGACTATTGCACTTTCAATTTTTTCAGTCATTACACTGATATATTTATGATCACAAATTCTTTATTAATTTGATATATTTTGCAACCTTGTATGGTTTTGTGAATTGAGACTCACATAGTCAAATTTTTAGGGAGAGCATGCTTATTTCTTTTCCTAAGCTTATATATCCACATGAATATTTTTGTAGGAGGACAGTGTCAAAGTCCCAACTTCTTGGTGGTAAATATAGCACATAAAGTCTGGAAGAAATGCTGTGCCAACAGGCTTTCATTTTCTTTTTCTTTTTTTATATCCCTAAGATGTTTTCCATCTCTCACCTGTAGTTAGTGTTTCATTTTTTCCACATAGTATTCTTTTACATTTGAGCATATAGATTACCCCAACTTGAGGCACAATTTGAAAATTGTATTGGTATTGTATTGGTACCATCCGTGCTGAAAAAGCCTTTTTTTAAGGATAATCCACTATCCACATTGGTACATATCTTTTAACCTTGACAGATTTCTTTGGGTTACCTCAAAAACTCAGAGTAGACTAGATGATTGCACAGATTTCTTTCCCCTCAACCTCTGCTCACTTCTCTTTCCTCTCCACAATTTATTTTGAAAACATAGATGGAGAAAATATAAGTTCAGAAATATGCAAAGCATACCAAAATCTTTTACATCAATGGTTAATTCACTCTTTTGCTACTACAGTCTATCTCCACAGAAATCTTTTCAGCATTACTGTGAATTTAAATGGCTGACTTTTTTTTGCTTTCTGTTTGCTCTAAAAGTGATCCTTTCTTCCTCAGCAACATTTGTCCTTCTGATTGATGACCTATTTACTAGGGATGGGCTGTGTGTTTGAGTTGAATGTAAGTTTGACGCAAACATCAGCTGTTTGTGTGTACGCTGAACACACAAACAAATGGGGCGCTCGGCAGGAAGTTTGCCCGTCGATGAGTGCCCCATAATGCACTGTGCTCTTGCAGTGCATTGATTGCTGATGATCGGCCAAAGCATGCACCTGACCTGAGTGCTTTGGCCAATCTCAGCACAATGTACTGTGAGAGCCATGATTGGCCAAAGGCAGAGTGCACGCATCCCACTATATAGGGCTGCTGCTTACACAACAGCTGTGTATAGTGTGTGACAATTGAGATTAGGCAGGTAGTAGATAGTGTTTTCAGTTAGTGTAGTGTACAGCCATACCCCTCTTTCAAAATGTATGTATATGTTGTAGTCTCGGGGTCCCCTCTTGGTGCTCCCCAAGTTGTGTGTCCCTGTCACTTATGGTTCGGGAGAAGTGCCATGTCAAGCTGACCAAGATTTCTCATAGACGCCAATTTTAACCACTTTCCGACCGCCCCACGCAGATTTACCACGGCAGGGCGGCTCGGCTGTGCATAATCACGTAGATCTAAGTGATTATGTGCACATGGCCTCCCGCTGTGATTAGACACAGCGGGAACCAGACCGCGGGAAGAGCGGGCACTATCGCCACCGGCCTCCCGCACTCTTCACAGAAACAGACAGAAGAGCTGCCTGCCTATGTAAACAAAGCAGGAGGCTCTTTTGTCACACAGGCACAGAGAGATCATGTGTTTCAGCTAAGCTGAAACACTAATCTCTCTGTGCCTGTCACAGAGCCCCCCACAGTTAGTAAGCACAAATAGGCATACATTTAACCCTTTGATCACCCCCAGTATTAACCCCTTCCCTGCCAGTGTCATTTCTACAGTAACAATGCATATTATTTAGCACTGATTACTGTATTAATGTCACTGGTCCCCAAAAAGTGTCAAAAATGTTAGTTAGCGGTCTTATCAGTCTGCCGCAATGTCGCAGTCCTGCTAAAAATTGCTGATCGCCGCCATTACTAATAAAAACAAAAAAAATAAAAAGTCCAAAAATCTATCCCGTAGTTTGTTAACTCTATAACTTTTGTGCAAACCAATTAAAATACGCTTTTTGGGATTTTTTTTTTTTTTCAAAAATATGTAGCTGAATAAAAATTGGCCTAAACTGATAATTAGATTTTTTAAAATGTTTTAGTGGTAATGTTTTGTAGCAGAAAGTAAAAAACACTTTTTTCAAAATTGTCGCTCTTTTTTTGTTTATAGCGCAAAAAGTAAAAATCGCACAGGTAATCAAATACCACGAAAAAAAGGTCTATTTGTGGGAAGAAAAGGACATCACTTGTATTTGGGTACAGCGTCGCACAAGCACGCAATTGTTAGTTAAAATAATGCAGCGCTGAATCGCAAAAAATGGCCTGATCATTAAGGGGGTAAAAGTTGAAGTGGTTGAAGACAGGGAGCAGTGCCATGTCAAGCTGACCAAGATTTCCCATAGATGCGAATGAGCACTGAAAGCTAAAAATTGGTCTGGGCAGGAAGGGGGTGAAAGTGGTTAAGAGGAACCCCATGACAGACTAAAATGGCATGGTGTTCCCCTAAAAATCTATACCAGGCCCTTTGGGTCTGGTATAGATTTTAAGGGGACACTACGCCAAAATTAAAAAAAGAAAATGGCATGCCCCCCCTCTAAAATCCATACCAGACATTTTGGGTCTGGTATAGATTTTTCGAGGAACTCCATGCCACAATTTAAAAAAAACAGTGTGGGGTCCCCCCTAAAATCCATACCAGACCCTTATCCGAGCATTCAGCCTGGCAGGCCAGGAAAGGGGGGAACGATCAAGCACCCCCCCCCCTCCTGAAGCATACCAGGCCACTTGCCCTCAACATGAGGAAGATGCTTTGGGGTGCCCCCCAAAGTGCCTTGTCCCCATGTTTATGGGGACAAGGGCCTCTTCCCGACAACCCTGGGCTGTAATTGTGGGGGTCTGTGGGTGGGGGGCTCACATCCAAGCCCCCCCCCCCCCATGTGAATAGGTATCAAGTACATACCCCTACCCATTCACCAAAGAAGTAAAAAAGTAAGAACCACAGAAAACAGTTATTGACAAGTCCTTTGTTAAAAAATAGTGTCCCTCAATGTAAATCCATCGTCAATCCCGATGATCTGAAAAAAAAAACGCTTCCTCCTCTTGGGTGGCTTCCCGCCGTCTGCCTTCTCTCCACTTTGACAGCTGTTATATAGGCAAGGGGCATTGTGATTGACAATGGATTTATATCAAGAGACACTATTTTTTTATTTTTAATAAAAGACTTATCCAAAACCCATGGTTTTTAATTTTTGACACTTTTTAATAATGATGACATGTTGCCTTTAGAGACTTTGGAAGGCCTCTTGGCTAAACAGTTAACCAAAAATTACCTTTCATTTGTTCCCTCCATTAAGGTCCCTATGGTCCACATTGGTTTAAAATTACCATCCACATTTTACCCCTTTATCAGGTCGCCTTTGCAGAAATTCCTAAATTATGTCCCTTCCTTTTTTTTTGTATCTTTAACAAAAACAGCGGTGCTTTATTTCACGTTACCACAGTACAGAAGAAAAGTATACAAGATAAGATACACTGCATTATATCGCCAACAAAAATAGTCACAGAACCAATATTGCAGGGGAAATCATCAGAGATCAGATATAGAGCAAGTACACATAACAGAGAAGATATAGCAAAGAGCATACTTGACATGTAACCCCACTCCCATCCCATCTACCCAACTTCTGCCTATTGCGAGGGCTAGTCAATGGGAGGTCCAGGGGGACCAAACTTTATCAAACTTCTATGGGCATCCCCGGTTGATATAAGTTAGTTTGTACATGGGAGGGCAGCATCTACCATAGCCCCCCAAGAGGATAACCTGGGGGGGACGAGAACGACCACTTCATCAAAATTTCTTTTTTTGCATAGTAGAGGAGATAGGCTATCAATAACTTAGTGTGGTGAGAGCCCTGTTCATTGTCTGAGTTACCCAACAGTGCTAGTGATGGAGTTATCGAGAGATTCAAATGTAACCTAATATTTAACACCTGTGACAGGAAGTCAGGTAAATCTGTGGATGTAGTCACAGACAGGAGATACATTTCCACCTGGGTTAGAAAATTCACCAATCACTATAGGATGTCGGCTGAAAAGGTAGCCAGGACGGCTTAAGGAAGTTGAAAGACCTTCAGCTGTTCAGAATGAGGAAATGAAGGCCTCTATAATTTGTCCAAAGGAAGTCTAAGGATTGCTGCCTCCTGACGCTGTGTTAGTAGAGGAGGACAGTCAGAGGGCTGCCTCCTGACGCTGTGTGGGCATGGGGAGAGGAGGACAGTCAGATGTGTGCCCCCTGAAAGCTGTGTGAGCATGAGGAAGACCTCCTGAAGCGATGTGCGCTGAGGAGGGTAACAAGTGTGAAGACTACTCGAGGTGAGGTCTTGGATCGTTTCTATGTGAAAAGAAACCAATGGACAGATCCTGTGTGAAGGGGAAATTAATTAAGACTGAAGACTACTCAAGGTGAGGTCTTGGACTATTTCTATGTGGAAAGAAATAAATGCAATGTTTGCTATGTGAAGAGACAAGCAAAGGAATGGTTGCTATGTGAAGCAAAGGGACATGTTCAATGTGAAGAGGAAAAGGGACATGATCAATGGACATTTGTTGTGTGAAGAAAAAACATGGACTATTGAGTGTCTGCTGTAGGATCATCAAAGTTTGCCCAACAGTAGGTTGGAGACAGACTCCATAGGTAGGTTCCTGTATGTGAGAAGGTAGCCGCCTACAGTGGCAAGGATTTATTTTGTGTTTTATTTTTATTTTGATGTTTTTGAGGCTTGCACTTGTGTGAAGTAAATTGCAAGAATAAACCAAACTGTTTGCAACCACTTCTCGGCTATCTCCCTGTGTAAACACACCCCCCCAAGGGGTCATCCATACCCGCCACCGAGCTAATCCCCACATATGGTGGAGGTATGCATTGGGCAGAAGCAGAGATCCCTGCCAAGAATTGCATATGTTCTATGAACTTTGTCTGGTGCATGAGATTGCACAATCTATGTGTGCAGGAGAGGAGATCCTGAAAGAGAAAAAAAACTACTAGTTTTAAAGAGACAGTGGTCTCAAAATTTTCGATGAACTTTGTCTGGTGCATGAGATGGCACAAACTGTGTGTGCAGGAAAGGAGATCCTGCAAGAGAGAGAAAAGCTACTGGCTTTAAAGAGACAGTGGTCTCAAAATTTTTTGCTGGACTGTGAAGATGGGGCGGTCAAAACGCCTGAAAGATGCAAAGATAGCTGAAATAAGAGACCGGATTCTATGGATGGAGGGGATGTTACCGCCTGAACGAGCCCCATCCATGCCTGAACAGAATCTGCTAAAGAGAAAGGTTGTTGTCCCTAGCAACACTGGGGCAAATGCAGATTTTCAGCTGAGCTTTGCAAGAGACAAAAGGCTCAACAAGAGAGCATGGCAGGCTGGAAACAGAGACGCCAGCAGCAAATGGAGGCCATCGGTTTGGAGGAAACCGAGTATGTGTGCAGGGCTGAGTTGGATGCCTTGAAACGGAAAATGGAAGAAAAGGAACACGCCCTGAAGTTGCTTAGGATGGAGCATAGAAACGTGCAGGCTCAGGTGTTACAGTGGGAATAATCCACTGCTCTTCTTTTTTCCGAGTTACAAAAACGTAGAGAGACTATAATGGAGAAAGATACCATCCTTATGGAAAAGGAAATTGAAATTCAGACTTTGCAGGAGCAAAGTATGTGTGATATGTTGGAGTTGCGCAATCAGCTGGAAAAAAGTCTTCAGTCTTTGGAAGCTACAAAAATAGACCTGCAGGATGTGCAGGAACAGAATGTCGCTCTGAAAACGACATTGTCTCTCAGCGACAAGGAGAAAAGTGAGAGAGAGGCTAAATTACTGAGTACTGTGTATGAGCTCACCACTTTGAGCAATGTGGTAGATGAATTGCGTACGGACTGTGAAAGTTGGAAAGATGAAGCCCAACGTGTCCAGCAGCAGTTAAAGGAGAAAGAAGCCTGTGTGGCAGAATTACAGTCTCATTCCCAGAAACTAGCCAATGAGGTGAAGGCTCTTATGCAGGGAAAAGGAGATTCTGAACACAAGAGGAAAAAAATAGAGGCGCAGCTGCAAGAATCGCAAGTCAAGGTGTCAGAAGTGACCGATTGTGTGCTAAGCTGTCAGAGAAGGCAAACCGACTGCAGGTTGAGTTGGACAATGTCACAAATCAGCTTTCTCAAGCAGACAGCAAATCTAGAGAAATTGCCAAAGATTTCTCTATCTTGGAATCGCAGCTGCAAGACACGCAGGAACTCTTACAGGAAGAGAGGTGTCAAAGGCTGAGTTTTAGCACAAAGCTCAAACAAATGGAAGATGAGAAAAATGGCTTCCTGGAACAATTAAAAGAGGAGGAGGAAGCAAAGAAAAACCTATCAGAGCAAGTCGCAACATTGCAAGCTCAGATAGCGGATATGAAAAAACGCATGGAAGAAAGCATTTGTTCATTAGCGAATGTTGAAGATGTGAAAAAGAAGTTTGATCAGATGCGTGGTGAGGAGAAGACTGTGTCTGCAAAATATGCAGAAGAACGCGACCGTGCAGAAGCGGAGGCGCGTGATAAAGAGAGCAAAGCCCTGTTCTTGGCTCTCTCCTTGGAGGAAGCTCTAGAGTGTAAGGTTGAACTAGAAAGAGTTAACAAACAGCTGTGTACAGAAATGGAAGATTTGGTAAGCTCCAAGGATGATGTTGGGAAAAGCGTTCAGGAGCTAGAAAAGTCTAAGCGAGCCTTAGAACAGCAAGTAGAAGAGATGAAGATTCAGTTGGAAGAACTTGAAGAGGAATTACAGGCAACAGAGGATCTGTCTCAAAGAGGGGATAGTGTGCCTGATGCAGTTTTTTTTACTTGCAAAAATTTTTATTTTGTAAAACATAAGTAGAATAATAACATACATTCTCAGGAAATGTTGCATAAGAAAGGTACACAATGTGGTATATACAGAGCCCACTCGGTAAGGTAAATCGGGGCGATAACAATGGCAGCAATGCAAAATGAAAAAGGCATGGATATCAAAACAGTATTACTCAAACGTCCGAGGATCAGAACAGAGTCCCAGCCCATAGGCAAAGCATAAAAAGACATAACCACTGAACCCCACGTAAGTTTCAAGCGCCCCCTGCAAACCAGGAAGGGGTCCTGATGCAGTTTTTAAAAGGATCAGTGTTTTGGGGTATGTCCTGAGTGAGCCTCAGAAATGTGATGACATGTGGCTTGAATCACCCCTTTGGAATAAACCGTTCCTTCAAAAACTTCAAGCATTGGAAAATGTGTCATTAGAGCTTCAGCAAACAAAGGAGCTGTGTAAGAAATTTGATGATTTCTCAGTTCAGGCTGAAAACCTAGTGGAGAAAACTAAAGCGGAGAAAACTAAAGCGGAGAAAACTAAAGCAAGTGATATACAGTAAAGCTGGGAGAAAAAAGCAAACACCACCTAGTGTAGAAAACTAAGGCTGTTGGTGAAAATGTGAAGCAAATTAATAAGTGCCTTTCAGGGAATATTTCCAAAATGGAACTGGTGAAAGACAGGTGGCAGAAGTTTGATCGTGATCTTGAGATACATTCCATGTGGAGTTCAGATAAAGAAAAGGAACCAGGTGACCTTGAGCGGTCAAATAGTTCAACAGAAAGTGCATTGAAGAAACCTGTAATAGACTGTGTTGTTGCCTTTGACCCATGTGTTGGTGGAAGGAAAGTTGATGATGTCTCTTGAAAAAGGAACAGGGGTCACTTTGAAGAAATGTGTGACCGCCTGTTGTCGCAAATGGAAGGCCCTCTGCACAGCATCTTAGAGCAAGCTAAGCTCAAGAAAGAAGATCATTCCCTTTTACAACAAAGAGTCAATGATTGTGTACAGCTGTATGGAGAGGCAACTCAAGTCACAGAGGGACGTCAAGAGTCCCTACTTGGATCAAAGCCAAGTGAAGCAGAGGTTCTCAAAGTTTTGTGGAAATCATTTATTGATTGCAGAGAGAGGCGGCTCAAGAATGTTGAAGACTTTAAGACTAGCACAATTGAGTTGCCTATGGATCACGGTCCTCCATGGCAGATAGAACAGACAGTTATGCAGGACAAACTTGAGGAGGAGCGAAATTATGCCAAAAATGCAGTTGAGGAATGTGTATATGAGATGAGGGACAAACTGTGTGACATTTATGAGAAATCTGTCAATGAAGATGATAGGAACAGTTTCACCCTGAAGCTTGAAGATACTAGGAGGCTTATCAGTGGGAGTCAAAAGAAGTGCCTGACACATGCGTGCCTGGAAAACTGTGTCCCAACCCTAGGGTTGAAACAAGAGGGGGGGGGGGTATGTGAAAGGAAGTCAGGTAAATCTGTGGATGTAGTCACAGACAGGAGATACATTTCCACCTGGGTTAGAAAATTCACCAATTACTATAGGGTGTCAGCTGAAAAGGTAGCCAGGATGGCTTAAGGAAGTTGAAAGGCCTTCAGCTGTTCAGAATGAGGAAATGAAGGCCTCTATAATTTGTCCAAAGGAAGTCTAAGGATTGCTGCCTCCTGACGCTGTGTTAGTAGAGGAGGACAGTCAGAGGGCTGCCTCCTGACGCTGTGTGGGCATGGGGAGAGGAGGACAGTCAGATGTGTGCCCCCTGAAAGCTGTGTGAGCATGGGGAAGACCTCCTGAAGCGATGTGCGCTGAGGAGGGTAACAAGTGTGAAGACTACTCGAGGTGAGGTCTTGGATCGTTTCTATGTGAAAAGAAACCAATGGACATTTCCTGTGTGAAGGGGAAATTAATTAAGACTGAAGACTACTCAAGGTGAGGTCTTGGACTATTTCTATGTGGAAAGAAATAAATACACTGTTTGCTATGTGAAGAGACAAGCAAAGGAATGGTTGCTATGTGAAGCAAAGGGACATGTTCAATGTGAAGAGGAAAAGGGACATGATCAATGGACATTTGTTGTGTGAAGAAAAAACATGGACTATTGAGTGTCTGCTGTAGGATCATCAAAGTTTGCCCAACAGTAGGTTGGAGACAGACTCCGTAGGTAGGTTCCTGTATGTGAGAAGGTAGCCGCCCACAGTGGCAAGGATTTATTTTGTGTTTTATTTTTATTTTGATGTTTTTGAGGCTTGCACTTGTGTGAAGTAAATTGCAAGAATAAACCAAACTGTTGTTTGCAACCACTTCTCGGCTATCTCCCTGTGTAAACGCACCTCCCCCAAGGGGTCATCCATACCCGCCATCGAGCTAATCCCCACACACCTCAAAGACCTCAACCCAGAATCAACATAGGAGCATTCTCAGAATATGTGTAAATAGGAACCAGGAAATGGTTTATACCAGGGGCAGATAGAATCTCTATCGGGAAAGATTCTATGCAGCCTAACAGGGGTATAATAGACCCGATGTAGGAAATGGACTTGTATCAGCTTTTCTTTGGAAGATATTACTGGTTTGGGACCCTGTTCTAGAAAATCCTCCCAGTCCTCCTTATTCAGAGATGGAATGTCCTTTTGCCAATATTCCCACAATTTCTAAATTTTGGGTGATTTGACAGTGAGGAGATCACCATACAGGGTTGAAACGGGCTTGCTCAAATCCCCAGGGATCAATAGCTCCTCAATAGGATCAGTCAGAAGGCTGGGCGGCTTCGGGAATTGCAGCCTAACAGCATGGTGAAACTGGAGATATCAGAACCTCATCTGTCCGGAGGGCGAAACCTCTGAGACAGCTGAGAATAGGATAGCAAGGAATCTGTGGGCATAATGTTCTGTAAGGTTTTTACTCCAAAGTGTGCCCAAACCTGTGGGTCAGGGATGGTATGCAAGTGAGGCAAAGTTGGATTACCCCAAAGGGGCTGGGCTGGCGACAACTTGTTAGGACGACTAAAGCACCACATAGCAGCCTTCCACCCCCTCCAAGTAAAACACGTTGGTACTGGGACAACAGTATAGGCTTTTGGTAAGTTCCTCAGATCTGACAGGGGCCCCAGGAAGGCCGGTTCCAAAAATGTGGCTGCATTAAATATGGAACTCTAAAACCACCAGTAAACTGACACCAACATGGCCACCCAGAAATAGACCTGAAAATTAGGTAGCTCTAGCCCTCCCAATCTGGATGGAAGAGACAGAGTGGATTTAGCTAAGTGTGGGATAGCTTCATTCCAAATGAAAGAGATTACACAGCGCTCTGTTGTAAGAAAAAAGGACTTAGGGACCCAAACCGGACAATTTCTGGATATGTAATTAAATTTACGAAGGAGCATAATTTTAAAAAGGTTTATTCTACCTAATAAATTTAGAGGAAGGCTAGACCAAGATACACATTTCTCCTCAAGCAGAGACATGAGGTAAAGGAGGTTATGGGTGTGAAAACCAGTGAGGTCTCTGGTGACCTGTACCTCTCGGTACCAAAATTCCTCTACCTATCCCAGCTGAGAGAGAGAGCCCAATCTTTTTGCCTTGGCATCAATAGGAAAAAGGATAGACTTACATAGTTACATAGTAGTTGAGGTTGAATAAAGATAATAGTCCATCCAGTTCAACCTGCGTAGGCGCGCGTGACCGTAATCATCTCTCATACCCCTTAATGTTCTGATCCTTGAGATGTACGTCCAAGAGTCTTTTGAAAGTAGCCATACTTTCCGCAGAAACGACTTCTTGGTCCAGATAATCCGAATTCCCGAAAAGGAACAGAAAGTGTCAAAGATCTGCAGTGCTGCCAGAAGAGACTGGCCCGCATCATTGAGGTAAAGTAGAACGCCATCCTCTTCTCTTTCAGCATCCCCACCTTGAGGCCCTGGACCTCCAGAGACACCATAATGGCCAAAATGGCCAGAGGCTCCAGAGCCAGAGTAAAATGAGAGGGGCACAATGGACATCCCTACCTCATGCCCTGGTAAAGGGGAAACACCTCAGAAAGCCAACCATTGGTACGGACCCATGCCCTGGGGGCCCTGTAGAGCAGTTGGAGCCAATGCAGAAACTTTGGGCCAAACCCATATCTTCTCATTACTTCCCACAAAAAAAAACATTTGACTGAGTCAAATGCCTTTTCAGTGTCTAGGAGGCGGTAACTCTATTGCCAGGATTTGCATGTGTCATAGACAGATTCTGAAAATGGCGGCGGATATTGATATCAGTTCCCATGCCCAGCATAAAGCCTGTCTGGTCCACATGGATTAGATCCTCTATTACATAGGAGAGGCAGCTAGCCAGGACCTTTCGTTAAAATCTTCGCATTAACATTTAGCAGAGATATGGGTTGATATGACGCACACTCCAGTAGGTCCTTGCCAGGCTTGGGAACCAGAACAATAACCGCCTCCTTCAGGGACTCCAGGGCAAGGCAAGGATTCTACTCCCACAAACTGGGAGTAAAATTCTGTCGGAAGACCATCGGCCCCTGGAGTTTTTCCCCCCTGCAGCTTCCCAATAGCAATTTGAACCTCCTCAAGAGAGATGTCTGCCTCCAACCACTCTCTATCTGCCATGGCAAATGTGGGAAAGGGGACAGAGTCAAGAAAGGTTTGTAGGTCACTAGGGGAAATATCTGTTTTGAAAGCATATACTTCCCAAATTTTTTTAAACAAAATAACTATTTATAAGCTGCAGGGAGGAGAGGAAATTTCCCCCAGTCTCTCTAACCACAGCAATATGTGTGGATGGGATTTTGGCCCTTTGCCAACCAGGCCAAGAGATGTCCATTTTTGTTGTCAAACTCAAACACCCTTTGTGAGGAATACAGAAGTACCTTTTTAGTTTGTTCCATTCTGAGAATCGAAAGCTGTCTTAGGGTCCACCACCAGATAGAGTAACTGTCCTGATTAGGAGACTCCACGTGCCTAGCCTCCAATTTGGCCACTTCATCCTACAGATTATCTAAGGAGAGGGCCGCCTCCTTCTGTAACTTGGAAATGTTAGAGATATATTCGCCCCCTAACCCAAGCTTTAAAGGAGTCCCACACTACCAAAGGAGACACCGACTCCCTATTGGAAACCCAAGGAGGCCGTAAGGGACTCTTGCAAGCTGTCGTCCATTGCCCAGAATCTAAAGAGGCACCACAACCTGGAGCCTGGGGGGGGGGGGTTAGTGAGTGAGATAGTTAAGCAAAGTGGTGCGTGATCAGATACACGCCTCTCTAACCCAACAAAGGGCAGATACAGAGGCAAAGACCAAGTCGATCCTAGAAAGGGCCTTAAAGGTGGCAGAATGACATGTAAATTCTTTACTAGTTGGTGTCTCCAGATATCCGTTGTTTTTTCTATGTACTTGTTAAAATCAGCAATTTTTACTTAGAAAAAACAAGATTTTTGAGAGGATTTTTTATTTTCTTAGTAAAGAGCATTTTGGTGTCTATATTTCTAAGTAACCTTTTTCCTTTGTAAATGTCAGTACTATGTACCCTCTACTCGATGCAGATCCCCTTAAGCCACCCATACCCATAGAACTCCCCAACCACCTGGCCAGGGTTGAGGGGAAGAGGCCCTTGTCACTTATCATTACCGTGCGGACCCCCCTGGCAAGACACCTCCATCATATTGAGAGCATGAGGCCTAGTACGGTTTGGGGGGGTGCATACTCATCCCCCTTTTCTTGCCAGCCACTTCTATCTAACCACTTCTATCTAACACTTTCTATCACTTCTATCTACCACTTTTATCTAAGATTCCCGGGTGTTCATCCAAATGTCAGAACCTAGGTTCGAACTGATTTGATGGCTCATCCCTACTACTTTTTTCTAAACTCTGTGTTACTTACTACTGACCCCTGAATTCTGCATATCTTAATGCTGGCTCCTGAACGATGCATAATTCACTTCTGACTCCTTGACTCTGTATTACTTATTCCTGACCTTTGAACTATGCATTACTTACATACACCGTAGGGCCTGGTATGAACTGGGGGGAGAGGTACCTCACCCCATTTTTTTCCGAACTTTCTATTGCTAGCATTGTTTTGTTTACATTTCAGCTATCAGTGGGGAAGCTAGATGACAGCTATTGACTCATCGGTTGTTAAGGATGGGGTGGCCAGCTTTACAACCCGCTGCTTAACAACCAGCTATTCTTTATACAGAATTTTGAATCGGTCGATTATTTTTCCACCAATCCGAATTGTTGAAAAAAATTAAAATTCTCTACTTAGTTAACTAAGTAGATACTTTTTTTTCTATATCATTCATGCTTATGCTGTATTTTTTAATTCACTGGTCCTGTGTTTTTGGTTGCTTTTCAAATAAAACGGAAGCCGTTTTTAAAAGGACCAGTTGCTAGGTTATTAACCACAAGTATAAATAAAAACCTAGATGTGATGAGGAGAAATTAAAGGATGGCGCTCAGGTGTGTTAATAGCTGATAATTACCCCAAAGGAGACATAGATAAATGATCCAATAAAAGTTTATTCCATGAATCCAAAGATAAAAAGCAATGTGTTAAATGAGTGATTCCTCCTACCAGTCCATGAAGTCTCTGTATATCACTGCTGCCTCAGCACGACTCCCTGATGTGAATCCCAGGGAAAGGAGAAAGCTGGCAGATGGAGATGGCATAGAGAAGCGGGTCCCAGCGGAGATAGGGGCTCACACGGTCCGGTGTGCGGCCGCTTCCTGGACCGGAGCCCACGCTGTGCTACGCTGATGCCCGCTGTGAGCGCCGAGGGATCGCACACTGATGACGTCACCGCTATCAGCGCTGTCAGCGCTGTCAGCCGAGTGTGTGTCCGCGGCCGGCGGGGGAATCACCTGAAGGACGGGGAGCTTGGAGGAAGATGCTCGCTCGCTTCTACAGAGCCTCCCGATTGCCACAACGACATGTTTCGCTACATTAATTGCGGCGCGAACACAGGACACACTCCCGATGCGGCTGGCGCGGTCAGCGGACTCTTCTCCCTCCACCCCGTCGGCCCAGAGTCCGGCGAAATCTCGTCCACGGAGAGACTCCTTGACGATGCAGGCGACCACATCATCCATGGAGGTGAGCAACACGTCTAATGCCAAATGCACACCTTGGGCCTACTCTCCACCACCAGACCCGTTCGCAAACATAGCAACCACGGGACAACCAGTATCAGACACTACCCTTAAGGACATGCTGTCAATGCTACACTCGTCCATGCAGGCTAATATCCAAGCCTCCATCTCCTATTGCCAGAGGGAACTGCATGGCCTAGGAGACAGGGTGCACAATGTAGAGGAAAGTATGGAGGAATTCACTGTATCCTACAATACCCTAGTGGATGCTCACACATCCCACCAGGACGACATACACGCAGGCAAAGATTGCAGACCTTGAGGACCTTGAGGACAGATCGAGGCGTAACAACCTCAAAATAAGAGGGATCCCTGAAACGGTCCAACCCAACCAATTGCCCTCCTTTGTTCGTGATCTGTTTCATAAAGTGGTGCCTGAACTTTCTAATGAGGACCTCACTATAGACCGCATTCACCGAATCCCCAAGCCATCCTTCCTGCCGCAAGACATCCCTAGAGATGTTCTCATGAGGATACACTTCTTTCAAGCTAAGGAGAAGATATTGGACTCATTCAGGAGGAAAGATCGCCTCCCCGAATATTGCATCGACCCTTCAGGTCCTACCTGATTACTCTCAATATACACTCCAATTGAGAAGGAATCTGAATTCCATAACTAAGGCCCTGAGGAACAATAAAATCATATATAAGTGGAAGTATCCCGCCAAATTGTGCTTGACCCACATGGGGTCCACCTCCCAAATCACTTCTATGGAGCAAGGCCTCCGTCTCCTCAAGCAGTGGCACATCCTCCCAGACGCCACCGACCAACGACCTAGACCTTCAGACCCTCCACTACCACGTTTGCAACCTGAATGGCATACAGTGTCTAGGCCTTCCAGATCAAGGTCCTCTCATCGCTCAAAATGATGATGACATTTACACTTGAGGCTGGGCACACTGGCCCTCCCGCTCTTTGTAGCACCTGCTAACGTGCTAGCAACCCCACCGACTGCGCAGCAACAGCTGCTCTTATGGTCCATCAGGACCGTGTTCTTTTTACCTTTCTTGTTTTTTCTTGTTTTTCACAATTTTTTTTTTTAAGAACAGGACTCAGCTACGAATATAGCAACACCCATGAAAAGTTGTTCCAGTTCTCCACGATGTGTTCCGGACTTCCATCTCATCTTCTTCTACGCATACCGCCAACCTTCATGCGACCGATCCCTGGATGGTCTCCACTCTCCATCTCACAGCTGCTTCTGTGACCTCCTACCAGGTGCCTCTAAGTCTTCTTCCACACCATGTTCTTATGGTTTACTCACGCCCTTACACCAAGGTCCCACTACGGACTTTCTGAACTTCCACAAACCCAGCCATGTCCTTGCAACTTTTGTCGCTGAATGTTAAGGGGCTAAACCACCCCGTGAAACGTTTCTCAATGTGGAAGGAGGCGAAGTCACACAAGGCGGATGTCCTAGCCATTCAGGAAACCCATTTTAAGCAAGGCTCCATACCTCGCTGCTCACACCCGGACTACCCCCATGTCTTTATGGCAAACTCCCCTGAAAAGAAACGAGGAACCCTGCTGGCTATTAGCAACTCTGTGACCTTCACCTACTCTAGGGTGGTGGAGGACACAGACGGGAGATTCATTATTTTGAACTGTAATATTGATGAATGTGATTATACTATTGTAAATGTGTATGCCCCCAACCGACACCAGATCAAATTCCTGAGAAAACTATTTGCAAAAATTCGTAAACTCACAGTAGGCAAACTGATCATATGTGGAGATTTTAACACTGTAGCAGACCCTGCCATGGACTCGACCTCGTCCTCATCCATGGCAGCTCTCCTACATGCGGAAAATCTACATGACATTTGGAGATACCAACATGCAGAGGAGAGGGACTATACCTTCTTCTCGGCTAGCCACCTAACCTACTCCAGGATCGACATTTTTCTAATAGATTCGACGACCCTGCCCTTGGTGCTACACACGTCCATCT
This sequence comes from Pelophylax lessonae, assembly GCF_965119305.1. Taxonomy (NCBI): domain Eukaryota; kingdom Metazoa; phylum Chordata; class Amphibia; order Anura; family Ranidae; genus Pelophylax; species Pelophylax lessonae. The sequence goes on from NC_138772.1 coordinate 408,608,695, forward strand.
CCCCCATCACGTGGTCAGACCATGCAGCCATACATATGTCCATTTCTACCTCGGCTTCCCAGCTGGCGTCCTACATATGGAGATGTAACAACTCAATCCTGTCAGACCCCGACTCCCTCAAACATCTCCAAACCCAACTCAGGGACTTCTTCACACACAACGCCATCCCAGACACAGACCCATTCACGCTTTGGAATGCCCATAAGGCCTATGTGAGAGGAATCCTCATACAATTAGCGTCCAGGTTAAAAAAGAAGTATCAGAAATCGCTTAGAGACACCCTCAAGGTCATCAAATCCCTGGAAGAGGCCAACAAACAACACCCCTCCCAAACACTAGCCTCCAAATTGTCTACCCTTAGGACAGAACTTCGCAGGCTCCTGCTTGTCAACCATGACAAAATGCTGGCGAAGCTCCGTCTCCAATTTTATTCGGCACACAACAAGGCTGGCAAGTTTCTAGCCTCCAGGCTTAAAGCCAGGAGGGTCAAATCTAAGATAGCGTTCGTCACCCACCCCCACACGGGTAAAAAACACACTCACCCCCAACAAATTGCGGATGCTTTCGCCGACTACTACGGATCCCTATATAACCTTTGCGATGACACGGCCACACACAACCCGTCGACATCTGAAATCCACACCTTCCTAAATCGCATGAACTTGCCCACCCTCACGCCTGAAGACCTAGCATCCCTCAATGCCCCCTTCACGCCTAAAGAACTTTCTCAGACCATTAAGTGTACACCTTTAAATAAATCTCCAGGCCCAGACAGATTGACAAATGAGTACTACAGGTCACTCCAGGACATTCTCTCACCCCACATGCTGTCAGCTTTCTCCTCAGCCGCTGCCTCGGGCACCTTCCCTGCGGAGATGCTCCAGGCAAACATTATAACCCTCCCCAAACCGGGTAAACCCCCTACTACCCCAGCGAACTTTAGACCCATATCCCTGCTAAATAACGACGTCAAACTATATGCTAAATTCCTCGCTAACCGCCTTGCACGGATTTTGCCGACATTGCTTGGGGGAGACCAAATGGGCTTTGTCCGGGGAAGGCAAGCCCCTGACGCGACCAGGAGGGTGATCAACCTAATGCACCATGCCGAGAGTTCCAGAACGCCTTCTCTGCTTCTTTCCATAGACGCAGAGAAGGCGTTCGACCGGATCCACTGGGGCTACATGGACTTGGTTCTACGCAAGTTTGGGTTCTCAGGTCAGATCCTGTCTGCCATTGTGGCTTTATATTCCTCCCCATCCGCCAAGGTGCTCTCCGCTGGCATGCTTTCTAAATCCTTTAATATCACCAATGGTACGTGTCAGGGGTGCCCCTTGTCGCCCCTCATCTTCAACTTGCTAATAGAACCACTGGCGGAACTGCTCCGCACCTCCCCCATGGTATCAGGCTTAAAATTTGGCTCCTCCAGGCATGTCATCACCCTATTTGCTGACGACGTTATCTTGAGCCTGACAAACCCTATAGTGTCCCTCCCAGCGGCTCATAAAATTCTTCAGGACTTTAGTAATGTGTCCTTCTATAAAGTAAATTTTGGAAAATCCGAAATCTTAGGCATTATTATACTTGAAAATACCCGCAAACACCTCCAAACACAACTATCATACACATGGACATCTGGAATGCTAAAATATCTAGGGATCCAGCTAGCATTCCCTACATCCAATTTGATACATTCCAACATGAAATCCCTACTCTCCACTCTAACAGCAGCTACTAATGGTATCAAGTCATCCGAAATCTCCTGGACGGGACGAATAGCGGCATTCAAAATGCTTTGCCTACCAAAAATTTTATATATATTTCGCACCCTCCCGGTACAAATTACTGGTACATACCTCACTTCCATATCCAAAATCCTTCGCACATTCATATGGCAAAGGAAAAGGGCCAGGTGTTCTTACTGACATATGATACGTCACAAAAAGGCAGGTGGGCTAGGGCTACCGGATATAACGGACTACTACCACGCGACGAGATTAACCCCCTCCAATACTGGTTCTCCTCCACAGACCGCCTCCCCTGGTTACCAATAGAAGCGGCGCTAACGCGAACGCCGGATCTTAGTTTATTGCTTCTTGCAGATGCATGGAAGCCTCTACATCTAAGGACATTGCCAATTACATCTCAAGCGTCACTGCGCTCCTGGCGGGTCCTTATCGCACGGAAGCCCACACATCCGACAGACTTGTTGATCCCTGTACCTTTAAAAGTGCTTAATGTTCTTCTTCCGTATACGACGACCAACGCGTTCACGGCCGCGGGCGTACAGACAGTATCCCAACTGTATCAGCAAGACTCACTCAAATCCTTCCATGATCTCCAACTTGAATTTAATCTCCCCCACAAAGCTATGTTCTCATATAACGCCATAGTCAGTTTCTTACGCAAGAATCCCCTGCCCCAACTACGGATACCTTCCCCCTTGTGGCGATTCCTTACTAATACTGAGACCCCTGTAAAAGGCATCTCCCTCTTTTACAACTATATGGGATGCAAGAACACTTTTCACAAAACGTCACACATGGTCAGGTGGGAGGGAGAACTTCAGACACCCTATTCCGATTCCCAGTGGAAAACGGCGATTCAAACATCCTACGCTGCCTCCCGATGCATAAACCACTGGGAACAAATGCAAAAACTTCTGACCAGGTGGTACCTTACACCGTAACAGTACATACAGTTTTTTGGTGCAAAGCACCCGTGACCTGCGCTCGGAGTGGTGTAAACTTTTGTCCACCTTATTGAGGTATTAGGAGCATTTCTGTAGCTGTGGACACGTCAACCCAGGAAAAATGCTACGGCCTTGCTGCCCCTTACACGACCAGGGAAGTCTGGAAACACTGTAACAACAAACAAACACAAGGGCGCACCGGCCTAGTGCATTATCATTTAGATGGTTTTTTTTAAAAATAAGATTAAAAATACTCACAAACGAGTTCTTGTTAAAAGCATGTGACAAAAGGAACGCAGTCCTCAGTAAAGGTATCCGAGGATGTGTAGTCCCTTAGATTCTTGAAGGCTAACGCGTTTCGAGGCCTAGCCTCTTCCTACAGAGTAGGCTCTGAGGAAGAGGCTAGGCCTCGAAACGCGTTAGCCTTCAAGAATCTAAGGGACTACACATCCTCGGATACCTTTACTGAGGACTGCGTTCCTTTTGTCACATGCTTTTAACAAGAACTCGTTTGTGAGTATTTTTAATCTTATTTTTAAAATAAACCATCTAAATGATAATGCACTAGGCCGGTGAGCCCTTGTGTTTGTTTGTTGTTACGGTACCTTACACCGTACCGCCTGTCTAACTTCTTTCATTCGCAGAGCCCGCTTTGGCGGCGCAATTGTGATCAAGTTAGCACTATTTCCCATATCTTCTGGCATTGTAAAAGTTTAACCAGCTTTTGGAGGAGGGTGTTTGAGGTTTTTTCGGTCAACACGGGTATACTCACCAAACCCTCCATGGCCATGGCTCTACTAAACCTGGGAATACACAACATACCCTTAAACATGAGAACGGTATGCTTCCACATCCTGGTGGCTGCCAGAACATTAATTGCTAAACACTGGAAGCAGGCCATATCCCCTTCCCACCTGGAAGTAATCAGAATGGTCAACTTCCAATATTCCATGGAGAAGGCATACGCCTACTCGACCCACAAGGGAACTACTTTCCACTCTGCTTGGCACGTGTGGACCACCAGCAAAAATATTTCACCCCCACCCCCTGACCGGGGATGGGCCATACATGACATAAGCGCAATCACAGTTGGAACGACGTAAAACAGCTAGAGATTGTTGATGTTTACTTTTGAGATGATAAACTTTCTTGATGACTTAGTTCTGAAAATGTACCTCTTTATGTTTTGTTCGGAAACGTTGTACATATGAATCTGATTACCTTCATAATTTGTTGTACTGTTTTATAAAATTAATAAAAATCTATTGAAAGTAAAAAAAAAGGTACCATGCCACCCCTATTTGGGGTATTTTTGTGAGGGTTGGAGTGCAAGTTATGTTTTGACTATATATTTACTGGAAACCATGTCATTCATTGCTTTTGTAATGCATTGCATTCCGATATATGTTTCTGGAATATTGACTGTTCTACATGCTATTGTTGGAGCTTTGTATTCTCCTTGAAAATATTTAATATCAACTATTAGAAAAAAAAGAAGATATCAATGTTAATTTAGATTTATTTTTTTATGAAGTAATTACACAGTACAATAGATGTACTGTATGTTATAAGTGACATAAACTGTGTTAGTACACCAAAGGCCTCTGTAAATAGAAGTTAGTCTATTAAATATTTAATTTTACATATGCAGTAGATCTAGATCTAAATTATGCAATCAAACAATTTACTCTTCAATTTTCAAATTTACATTCCATTTTACCATCTGCTAAATGAAAGGAAATACAACCAAGTAACAATTTAATTTAAGGTTGCTTTTCTTATGTTGGCATATTTCAAAAAAATTGTTTATCAAGGAAAAATGAGGGATCGGAAATTAAATTGGCTTTTCCAGTTCAGAAGAATTAATTTTAATACAGTTTACAAATAAATATATGCTATATATGCATAATATACCAAAGATACATAAGTACTATGTCTATCCCTAGAGCTGCAAAAAAGATCCATATGTTTTTGTCATGAAAGCTGGAAAGTTTAGTAAAGCTTATTTCTCCTGAGTCCTCACAGTTGGACTCTGAAAGCTTTCAAACTGACAGATATTTTTTTCTTTTTTGCAAAGATAGTCTCTTGATACCATATACTTCAGTTTTTTGCACCACCTAGGACTGTTGTGCAGAAATGTTGTGCATTATGTAGCTTTTTTTTTGGTAAAGAGTTATTTTAAATCTGTCTATATGTGAACCGATGGTATGTTTAAAGTTGTAATCTGTCAACATTGCTGGTGAATTGCAATACTTGAATAACTTTTTTATGGAAAGCATGGCCTATATTTGCATACACGTTAACAGAGGCTCGTTACAAACTGTATGCCTTTTGCATGTGTTTACTGGTTATTTATGGATTCTTTCCTTTAACACATGATGCATGTTTGACCAAGAATAGTTGAGAATTCTTCTGGCCATTGATGGATAATATAAAACTTTTTCAAGGGTGTTTACTCTAGGGGTATCTGCACTTTCCCATAGTTACTGACGGTGTGGTTTGAGCTTGAAGGCAAGCATCTTCAGAGGACAAACTCTAGGATGTCATTGCTGTAGGCAGCTGGCAGAACCGATGCGGGATTGATGTTGAGGTTAGGCCACAGGTCAGTTACTAGTAAGAAGAAATCAAATCGAAATGATGCTCTAGGAGACATACAGTACAAGGAAAACATTAGAAATGAGGCAGGGGTTAGAAAAAAATGAGACAAAGCAGAAGTTAGCCAGAAAAGCTAGGTGGAAAATAGTGAATAATACATACAAAGGTATGTAGATAGCTTGGAGGTAATGTGTTACCATAATCCCAAAATAGGTTTTGAAGCAAAAACCCCCTTCATTGTGGGACTTTAAGGGTAACAATGAATTATCTCTAGAAAAAGTATTTATCTAAAATAATTAGTTTATTTATTTAGATTTTGGATATAAATTATTGAAACATGATCATATTGACAAGTATTCCATACAGTGTTAAAACATCTGACTATATAGAATGGTACATCGCATTCAAAAATACATAATAAACATGATACTGTTTGAGGAGTGTTGCAAAATCCAACGCGTTTCGAAAATATCAAATACAAAAGTCTTCCTCAGGGAATTTGAATCCACTCCTGAAAAGGCATAATCAAATGTAAGTTATAGGTCCAACAAAGGACATACAAATATTGATATTATATTAACATCAATTCATATAGAGAATGTATGCATCTGCGACTACTTCTCCCTAGGATGTTGGTTGGAGATCTCCCCCCAGTCCCCAAACCACTCCACATCCCCTCGATGTAATCCCCCAGTCCAGTCATTCCACATACCTGCAAAATTCGCACCCCATGGAATTTCCCCCTGGGAATGCAACTAATTTCCCAGATCCGAAAGCTAGAGCTAGGTGTTAATTGTTAAAAGTTTTCTTAACCTAAAACAGTGAGCAAATCATGTGATCATTCTCGAGGGAGGGGTTAAAATCTGACTTGATCTTTAAGTAGGTGGGTCTGAAAGGCTCACCTGTTGCGATGAATCCAAAAAGAATAAAATAATTCAAGTGAGGTTGCCCTCAGATTTCAGCAACTCCAGAGAGTTTTTAATCTGTTACAAAAAAAGTAGATCCATCACAGTAGAGTAAAAGTAGATAATGGGTCCTATTCTTTATTTTCATCTAGTATGTCATACTTTGCCATCCAGTTAAAACGGGGGAATGCTTATATTGACCTCTAATTGTGTATAGATATAAGGAACAAAGGAGCCTTAGTTTTGTATGAGGGTTTTTAAATGTTTTTGCCCCCCAGGGCAGGGATCCTATAGTGCCTCTGTTCCCTATAGGGGACAGAAGAAGTATTAGTGTATGACCCAAATTCCTTCTGATGATGGTTATCCTATAATATAGATGCCCCCCACGCCATTAATTCAATAGGATTTGATTGTTATTACTTACAATCAATTACAGCGTTGCAAAGGCTGTTGTTATGCCTTGTTATGTAACCGTACCGCCCCCTAATAAAGGGGGCGGTACGGTTACCATGACGTTCCTGAGTACTACAAAAACTTTTTTAGAGATTAGGAGAAATCTTTCTTATCTTATCCAAGATATATATCACCAAAAATACGGCAATTGAATATGTTTTTCTGACTATTTGGTTCTTATAACTAGATTAATCCAAAATCTAAATAAATAAACTAATTATTTTAGATAAATACTTTTTCTAGAGATAATTCATTGTTACCCTTAAAGTCCCACAATGAAGGGGGTTTTTGCTTCAAAAAATAGTGAATAATACAGGCCAAATATTAAATGCATCCACAGAGTGGACTTGTTGACCATAATACAGGCAGCGTATTGTGAGAGGAATGGCTGTTTAACCACTTAAGCCCCGGAAGATTTTACCCCCTTCCTGACCAGACCCCTTTATTCAACTTGGCACTTCGTGATTTTAACTGAATATTGCACGGTCATGCAATACTGTACCCAAACGAAATTTACGTCCTTTTTTTCCCACAAACAGAGCTTTCTTTTGGTGGTATTTGATCACCTCTGCACTTTTTATTTTTTGCGATATTAATAAAAAAAGAGCGAACATTTTGTGAAAAAATGACATTTTCAACTTTGTCTTTTAAAAAATATCCAATATACTCAATTTATGTCATTTTTTTGGCCAAAATATATTTAGCTACATGTCTTTGACAAAAAAAAATTCAATGAGCGTATTTTTATTGGTTTGTGCAAAAGTTATAGCGTCTACAAACTATGGTGTAAATACTGAAATTTACGCAGCTTTAATTTCTGACTGCCTATCTCATTTCATGAAGTGCTAAAATGGCAGGGCAGTACAAGACCCCCCCAAACTACCGCTTTTTGGAAAGTAGACATCCTAAGGAATGTTCTGAGAGGCATGTGGAGCTCATTGAATATTTAATTTTTTTGTCACAGGTGTTTGAAAAATACCCTAATTACACCCCAAAATATATTCTGCTGTACTCAGGAGAAGCAGTAGAATGTATTTTGGGGTGTCATTTCACATATACCCATGGCATGTGTGAGCAATATATCATTTACTGACAACTTTGTGTAAAAAAAAAAAAATATATATATATATATTTCCCGGAACTTGTGGCAAAAAATAAAATATTCCATGGACTCACCATGCCTCTCAGCAAATAACTTGGGGTGTCTACTTTCCAAAATGGGGTCATTTTGGGGGGGTTTGTGCTATCTTGGAATTTTAGGGCCTCCGAAACTGTTATAGGTAGTCAGGAGTGAAATCAACAATTTACGCCCTTGGAAAGCCTGAAAGTGGGGATTGGTTTTCGGGGTCCTGTACTCGGCTAGACTGCAAAAAAGTCTCACACATGGGGTATCCCTGTACTCAGGAGAAGCAGCAGAATGTATTTTTGGGTGCCATTTCACATATACCCATGGCATGTGTGAGCAATATATCATTTACTGACAACTTTGTGAAAAAAATATATATATATATATTTCCCGAAACTTGTGGCAAAATATAAACTATTCCATGGACTTATCATGCCTCTCAGCTAATAGCTTGGAGTGTCTACTTTGCAAAATTGGGTCATTTGGGGGGGGTTTGTGCTATCTTGAAATTTCAGGGCCTCTGAAACTGTGACCGGTAGTGCAGTGGTAAAATCAGCAATTTACGCCATTAGAAAACCTGAAGATGGGGATTGGTTTTCGGGGTCGCGCACACAGCTAGGCTCCCAAAAAGTCTCACAAATGTGGTATTCCTGTACTCAGGAGAAGCAGCAGAATGTATTTTGGGGTATCATTTCACATTTACCCATGGCATGTGTGAGCAATATATCATTTAGTGACAACTTTGTGTAAAAAAACAACAACAAAAAAAGAAATAATAATTTTCCTGACACTTGTGGCAAAATATAAAATATTCCATGGACTCACCATGCCTCTCAGCAAATAGCTTGGAGTGTCTACTTTGCAAAATGGGGTCATTTGGGGGGGGGGGGGTTTGTGCTATCTTGATATTTCAGGGCCTCTGAAACTGTGACAGGTAGTGCAGAGGTAAAATCAGCAATTTACGCCATTAGAAAACCGGAAGATGGGGATTGGTTTTTGGGGTCGTGTAAACAGCTAGGCTCCCAAAAAGTCTCACACATGGGGTATCCCTGTACTCAGGAGAAGCAACAGAATGTATTTTGGGGTGTCATTTCACATATTCCCATGGCATGTGTGAGCAATATATCATTTAGTAACAACTTTCTGTAAAAAAAAACAAAAAAAAAAACCAAATTGTCATCTTCCCGAAACTTAAGGCAAAATATAAAATACTCCATGGACTCAATATGTCTATCTGCAAATAGCTTTGGGTGTCTACTTTTCAAAAAGGGGTAATTTGGGGGGTTTTGAACTGTCCCGGCATTTTATGCTCAATCTTATCCACACATCACCCACTCTTCTAACGACTTGAAAACCAAGCCTTTTCTGTGACTTTTTGTTTACATGAAAAAATATTTACTGACAACTTTGTGTAAAAAAAAAATAAAAAAATATATATATATTTCCCGGAACTTGTGGCAAAATATAAAATATTCCATGGACTCACCATGCCTCTCAGCAAATAGCTTGGGGTGTCTACTTTCCAAAATGGGGTCATTTGGGGGGGGGGGGGTTGTGCTATCTTGGAATTTTAGGGCCTCCGAAACTGTTATAGGTAGTCAGGAGTGAAATCAACAATTTACGCCCTTGGAAAGCCTGAAAGTGGGGATTGGTTTTCGGGGTCCTGTACTCGGCTAGACTGCAAAAAAGTCTCACACATGGGGTATCCCTGTACTCAGGAGAAGCAGCAGAATGTATTTTTGGGTGCCATTTCACATATACCCATGGCATGTGTGAGCAATATATAATTTACTGACAACTTTGTGAAAAAAAAATATATATATATATATTTCCCGAAACTTGTGGCAAAATATATACTATTCCATGGACTTATCATGCCTCTCAGATAATAGCTTGGAGTGTCTACTTTGCAAAATGGGTTCATTTGGGGGGGTTTTGTGCTATCTTGAAATTTCAGGGCCTCTGAAACTGTGACAGGTAGTGCAGAGGTAAAATCAGCAATTTACGCCATTAGAAAACCGGAAGATGGGGATTGGATTTTGGGGTCGCGTACACAGCTAGGCTCCCAAAAAGTCTCACACATGGGGTATCCCTGTACTCAGAAGAAGCAACAGAATGTATTTTGGGGTGTCATTTCACATATTCCCATGGCATGTGTGAGCAATATATCATTTAGTAACAACTTTCTGTAAAAAAAAAACAAAAAAAAAAACAAATTGTCATCTTCCCGAAACTTAAGGCAAAATATAAAATACTCCATGGACTCAATATGTCTATCTGCAAATAGCTTTGGGTGTCTACTTTTCAAAAAGGGGTAATTTGGGGGGTGTTTGAACTGTCCCGGCATTTTATGCTCAATCTTATCCACACATCACCCACTCTTCTAATCACTTGAAAACCAAGCCTTTTCTGTGACTTTTTGTTTACATGAAAAAATATTTTTTTTTTACTAGAAAATTACTTTGAACCCCCAAACATTATATATTTCTTTTTTTTTTAAACAATATTTTATTGAAACTCAAAGCATTACAGGGAACAGACTGTGAGCATTGGATCAGAATGTATCTCAAATGGCATTATATCAGTGACAACGCGCTCTGCCAAGTGACATTGCAGTCGCAAAGAATTTCTTGGGTAGGATTGCGGGATCAATTTTCCGTAAAGCCAAGGGTATTTTGTTTAACTCTGGGTGGGGGGGGGCTTTACAGCAAATCGTACAATGTATTGCGTAGGGTTAAGGAATGACAGGAGGGAGGGAGGAGAGGAAGTAGGGAGGGGGTAGGTAGTAGGCATCACACTAAGTATCCATATGGCATCGTATCTGCAGTTACTGGTTTTCTGGGACAGGGCTGTCTTCCGTAGTCGAGCAGCCCTGTTATGAAAACTCAGAAGAGCCAGTTGTCACAGAAACAGTCGTATATATACAAGGAGACAGTAAAAGTAGGTTAAGGCACAATCATAAGAAAGGGGAAACTCCGCTGGTGTGAGTGCGATTTCACCGGTTCGCTGTAGTCCACTGAGCTAGTAGTGGTGAGATCTTAGATCAACTATAGGCTGATTGGCCGTCAGCTCCCGGGAGGCGGATGGAGGATAGACAGTTCCATTTGCGGTCAAACTTTGCGTGAGACAGATGTGGATCGATGAAAAGGCCCACTGATTCCATGGTTCTCAGTGTCGACATGGCAGTGGACAGTTCTGAGATTGTGGGGGCAGTGTCCGAGAGCCAATGTCGGAGTATCAGTCTGCGGGCCGACATCAGACAGGTCACTATCCATGGTTTATGAAGGGATAAAAGCTTCCAATGAGACTGAGACAGAGAGGTGGAGTTCTTGTCCAAGCAGGTGAAAAGTAGAGGGTATATATCCCGGGGGAGTAGTACCCCTGTCTGTTTTGCAACATATCTAGTCACTTTATCCCAGAAAGATGATATGTGGGCACATGACCATAACTTGTGCAGAAGGGAAGGGAAACATTCCTGGCATAAAGTACGGAAGTGGTGGGTGACGTCAGTAGACCACCGAATGTGCGGGAGGTATGCTCCATGTAAAATTTTATATTGCTGCTCCCTCCAGAACTCGTTAGAAATATACACACGGGTGATGGTGTAAACTTTCAAGATCTTCCGATGTGCGTCAGGGGAGTTAAGTGCTTTGTTCCAAGATTTGGCCACGGAAGCCGAAGTCCCCTTTAGGAGTTCCTGATTGAGAGGCTTGTACAGCTGTGATATCCTGTGCTTACCCTGTTGTATCCATGAGTCCCTAAGGGTTGAGCAAAAACGTTGTGAGGGGGCATGACACAGGCCTGAAACATAACTTATACATTGCCTAAAGTAGAGGTAATGACCGTGGGGAAGGCCGTAGGTTTCCGCAAAACTGGAGAAAACCAACGGTCTGCCCGTGTCTATGTCAAACAATTGAGAAAACCGCTGGATCCCCTTTGATGACCACATCTCATAAACCGAGTGCTGCTGCGCCTGAGGGAACCCGGGGTGGCGGTGAATGGGTAGATACTTTGACAGCCGCTGGGGGGCCCCTAGCTTCTTCCGCACTTCTCGCCAGGCCGCCACCGTGTCTCTTATCAAGATGTTGTTGCGAAGGGGCTGTAGAAGATCCCCTATCCCACAGTGCAGCAGCGCGATCAGATCATAAGGGGCCGCCATCTGCGATTCTATCTACCAGTTGGTATACCGCGATTCCTGGCTGAGCCAGTCTAGGCATCCCCTCAGAAGGCATACTGTGTTGTACATTCTAGTGTTAGGAAGATCCACTCCCCCCTCCCTCTTTGGCAGATATAGTTTGGTGAGTGAGATGCGTGGTCTCTTCTCCTTCCAAAGGAAGGTGGAGAGCGCCTTATGCAGTCTAGTGACATCAGTGTGTTTCAAAAGCAAGGGAATGTTTTGTAGCAGATACAATAATTTCGGGAAGGTAGTCATTTTGTAAAGGTGACACCTTCCGAAGAAGGACAGCGGTAATTTGGCCCACGATTTCGTTTCAGCTATAATTTTATCAAGGACCGGTGTAAAATTAAGATGGTAAATTGAGGAGGGGAATCGGCCTATTTTGACTCCAAGGTATGTTATGTGTGATGTCGCTACGCGAAAAGTCGATGAGGCCGCCCACGACGGGGTGCGTGTAGTGTTGAGGGGTAGGATTTCGCTTTTGTTAAAGTTGATGCGCAGACCCGAGCACAGACGGTAGTCCGCAAATATAGATTGTATCGTGGGTATATCTTGGCCCGGGGCCGATGTGAATATAAGGACGTCATCAGCAAACATGGCAGTGCGAAGCTCTTCGGTGCCCACCCCAATGCCATGCAGGTCTGGATGCGTCAAAAGGGCCCTGGACAGCAGTTCCAGCGCCAAATTAAATAAAAGTGGGGAAAGCGGCACCCCTGCCTCGTCCCTTTGAAAAGGCGAAAAGACGGAGACATATGTCCCGCTATCACCACTTGCGCCGCCGGGGACGCGTACATCGTGCGGATTAGGTGAAGAAATTTACCGGAAAAGCCCAATTGGGTAAGCACGCGGTCCAGCCATTGGATATTTACGTTATCAAACGCCTTTTCGGCGTCAAGGGTTATGATCGCTGCGTCTGTGCTCGGGTCTGATTTGGCCCTTTCCAATGCGAGTAGTACCTTCCTAATGTTGGAGGTCGCCGATCTGCCCTTCGTGAACCCCGCCTGCGAGGGGTGAACGAGTGTAGGCATTATGGACGCCAATCTGTCCGCCATTAATTTGGATAACAGTTTGGAATCTACATTAAGTAGTGATATTGGCCTATAGGAGCCTGGGTCTAGTGGGTCCTTACCTTTTTTATAGATCAATTTGATGTGTGCTTGGCTGCCTGTAGGGAGATAGGGATGGCCATCTAGTATATGGTTAAAGACGGACAGTAGTGTCGGTGCCACCGAGTCCATTGCTAGTTTATAAAAGTCTGGCGTGTACCCGTCGGGGCCAGGTGACTTCCCCGGGGTCAGTGATTTGATGGTTTTGGTCAATTCTTCCAAAGTCAATGGGGCATTAAGCTGCGATAGTTGGTCCGATGTAAGGGTTGGGAGGCAGACCTTGGAGAGCCACTCCGAGGCCATTCCCTCGTCCATAGGTTCGTGACTGTACAAGTTTTGGTAGAATTGAGCAAATACCCTATTTATATCTTTTGGATCGTTCACTAGTTGGCCGTCTGTGTCTTTGAGAGCGGACACCTGAGTTGGAGTAAAGGGACCTCGGCACAAAGAGGCCAATAACTTTCCCGGTTTGTTTCCATAACAATGGAACTTCCATTCCTGGTGGGATCTATATAGCTGTTCCCTCTTCTCGGCCCACTCATCAAAGACTGCCTTTGCAGACCGCCAACGGTTTCTATTTTCAGGGGAGTTGCGGCTGTGAAGTGCAGCTTGGGCCGCTCTCAATGAGGAGCTGGCCGTCTCAAAAGTTTTGGAGAGTGTCTTCTTATATGCCGCGGCATAATAGATAAGGCGACCTCTTAGCACTGCTTTCCCTGTCTCCCAAAGAAGGGTGGGAGATACCGTGGGGAACTCGTTGTGTGCGATAAATTCTGTCCAGGCCGCTTTGATGAGGGAGGAGACCCCCGGGTCCCTAGTGAGGTATGAGGGAAATTGCCAACATTTCGCAGCAGGAGTGGAGTTATAAAGAGTAATGGCAGCTGAAACAGGAGCGTGGTCAGATATCGCTATGTCATGTATGAGGGGAGATGTCACATAAGCGAGTATAGTAGGATTCGCAAAGATATAATCAATTCTGGAGAGCGTCTGGTGAGGGTGAGAATAAAATAAGTATTCCTTGCCTTCAGGGTTGTGTAGACGCCACACATCGGATAGTTGTATGCTGTCTGCAAATTCCCGTAGCAGCGAGGAATGGCGCGGGGTCGGGTTCTGGGGCACCCTTGCAGCGAGGGATCTGTCCTCAACCGGGTGCATAAGTTGGTTGAAGTCTCCCGCTACTAGAAGCAGTAGATGGAGGTAGGATGCCAATGTCTGGGTCAGCGACTGGAAGAACGACGGTGAGGACGTGTTCGGAGCGTAGACGCCTGCTATGGCCCATTCCCGTTGCGCCGTGTCTATATGTAACACCACGATGCGCCCCGCCGCGTCTGATACTGTTTGCTTGAGGGTAACCTGTAAGTTCTTATGAACAAGTATGAGGAGGCCCGCCTTGCCCTTCACTGCCGGAGAACCATAGACCTGTCCCACCCACAACTTGCGCATACGATGGAAGTCCTTCGCTTCCAAGTGCATTTCCTGTAAAATCGCAATGTCAGCTTTCAGACGCTTCAAATGTCTGAGAACTGCCATCCTCTTATTAGGTGATCTAAGTCCCTTAACATTCCAAGATATGACACTCATGTAGGGTCCCATGGGAGTGGTAACACGTGACGATTAAGGACTGTTGGTGGGGGTGCCCCTGATATGATGCCTCGTGGTAGCTTGCCCACTGGGCCGTCTAACGTGGATAACTGATGATAACGGGGAGTAGATGCCGGGGGATTGGATAAGGATAGAAGGACAGGCCCAACAGAGGCCAGGGGGGTTGATCAGTAGGGAACATGAGATACACGTGTAGAACTTCACTTTTTTCCTCATGTAAGTGCGCTCACGCATTGGACAGCGTTACCAGGTCCAGTATAATATGCCCCCACAACTGATGCTCAGTGTGCAGTTTCCGAATGATGCTGCTCGAGGCAAACGCGGGAGGTCCCCGACATTGTCATAGGGTCGCACAGCACTGGAGAGGAAAAGCTGCGTAGAAGCGGCGACCCGCGTGCACAGCATAAACCATGCAGGCGGGTCGGGCAGAAGCACTAAAATAGCAACCGTAAACATAATCAATAATGAAACCCGTAAGGGATCATACAACCATAACAATCAGAATGCATTGCAAATGAAACATCCTAAGGCAATGAGAAAAAGAACAAAGAAAATGGTTGTTGTATGTAACCATAGTGAACACTTATAGTTACCAAGTACCGGTCTGGGGTACTGCCAACGGGAAGCACAGGATATGCACAGAACGTGTCCGTTGTGGCATAGTTGGTAGTTAGCAATCTGGCGTCAGGTAGTTCATCAGCGTGGCCTGTGGCGGTATGAGGGGCCATTCACCCGTTGTTTCTTCACGGGGTCCTTTCTGGGGCTCTGTTGTCCCCTAGCCCCCTGGGGGCATTGGGGTGATGGTGTAGACGGAGGGTCCAGGGCGAGGTTGTAGTGGCGCTGCAGAAAATGGTAGGCCTCGTCAGGTACAGAGAATGATTTCTGCTCTCCAGAGAGGTCCACTAGACGCAGTATGGCTGGGTACGCCAATGTGAATTTTATGGATTTGTGAAATAGGGCCTGGCAAATCGTTTGGAAGGCCTTCCTGCGTCGGGAAACCTCCTGGGAGTAATCTGTGAATATCAGCAGCTTATGGCCGTCGACTTGTAGGGCCTTGGAATTGCAGAAAGACTTCAGAATATTCTGCCGGTCCATATAATTCAGTTACCGCACTATGATCGATCGTGGGGTGCGTCTGTCATTGGAAGGAGCTCCCAGGCGGTGTGCGCGTTCCACTGAGCATGGCGACTGGATCCCAAGGGCCGCAGGAAGGCGCGCCGAGGCTATTTCACACAGAGTGTCCCCTCCATAGGTCTCTGGCAGTCCAATGATCCGGAGGTTATTTCTCCTAGATCTGTTCTCCAGATCGTCCACTTTATCTAGGAGATACCTCTGGGTCTGCCTGGCCTGCTGATCCATCGCAAAGGATCCTTGAAGCTCGTCCTCCAGGTCAGACATTCTATGTTCCATTTCTGTCAGCCGATGTGCATGGTCTCCTATCTCCTTCCTTATCTGAGCGATCCCCTCAGAAATGGCTTTGTCCACAGCGTCCTTAATCGTAGGTGACAGCAGGGTGGCCACAGCCTGAGCCAGGGAGGATATCTGAGCCTCGGGGATGGATGCAGTGGTTTGGTGTGGCTGCGCTTGTGTTTCAGGAGGGGGAGTGGCGTCCGCCATGTCCGCCTCGGCGTAGGCCGCATTTGAAGCCGCGGGCTTGATTTGGGCAGCCGGCGGAGCGCCGCCGTGATGTAGGAAGCGATCCATAGCGATCGGGTCCCCGGGTCACAGGCTGGCAGATGGCAGCAAAAGCGGGTGTGGATGGGCAATTTAGCAGGTTATTTGGCCGTTTTATCCTGGAGCAGATGTCCCGCGCTGCCTTCTACATGGGCGCCGGAACCGGAAGTATTATATATTTCTTTAAAGCAGAGGCACTATAGAATAAAATGGTGGATGTTGCAAATTTTTTTGTCACACGGTATTTGCGCACAGATTTTCCAAACGCAATTTCTGTGAAATTTTTTTTTTTTTTTAATTTATTGCACAAATACACTATATAATTCCAATTTGTTTGGTAAAATTTAAAAGATGATCTTATGCCGAGTACATAGATACCAAACACGACATGCTTTAAAAATTGCGCACGCCTGTGCAGCGGCAACAAAATACGTACATTTTTAAAAGCATTTAAAAGTCTTTACAGGTTACAACTTTAGACTTACAGAGGAGGTCTACTGCAAGAATTACAGCACTCGACCTGACGTTTGCGGCGATACCTCACATGCATGCTGCAATTGCGGTTTACATATGACACTAGACCAACGCTTGCGTGCGCCATTGCGTGCAAGCACGGGGGGACAGGGGGGGGGGCTTGATTTTTTTTTTTTTTTTGCTTTTTTATGTTATTTTGACACCTTTCCTTTCATTTTTTTTTAAATCATTTTTATTGTTTTACAGTGAATTTAAATATCCCCTATGATAGCAATCTGTAGTGACAGGTACTCTTTTTTAAAAAAAATTGGGGTCTTTTAGACTCTAGATCTCTCCTCTGACCTTAATGCATCTGACCACACCAAAATTGGTGTGATAAAATACTTTCCCAATTTCCCAATGGCCCTGTTTATTTCTGGCGAAACAGAAGTCATGAAATGTTTGTAGCTTCAGGTATCTTAGGCCATAGAGATGATTGGAGCTATTCTCATGTCCAATTAGCTCTATGGTTACATAATTGAACCACCGGCTGCTCTTTTGGGTTAACCGCTGGGACAGGAGAGCCCAAGAAAAACCACGGAAGGCGGCAAAAGGCGGCGGTGGGGGGGAGTCCCCTCCCACTGCATGTAAAAGCAGTCTAGCGGCCAA
Organism: Pelophylax lessonae; assembly: GCF_965119305.1. Taxonomy (NCBI): domain Eukaryota; kingdom Metazoa; phylum Chordata; class Amphibia; order Anura; family Ranidae; genus Pelophylax; species Pelophylax lessonae. Next base: position 408,626,144 of record NC_138772.1, read on the forward strand.
TTACCTGCTAGGATTGCTTTTACACGGAAGCCGACCGCTGGCTGTAAAAACGATACCAAGATGATGCCTAAATCTGCAGGCATCATCCTGGTATAACCACTCAAAGTCCAGCAATGTACCAGTACATTGCTGGTCCTTGTGTAGGTTTTTTCTTTTTCATGCAGCCTGTGGGCTGAACAAAAAAAAGAGAACCTATCAGAAATCAGCACAGGAATAATGTGTAGTATTTCCCACCATTAACCGCCCAAACATCCACCCACTTAATTTAATGATGGGTATACACGACACTACTCCATGTATACCAAAATAGGATTTTAACTGCAGTGCTGAAATCAGAAAATCACCACAGCTGCTGCCAGCAAAGGTATCCATATATGCTGAGCGCAGTGTCAGAATATGTAAAATAAATGTGGCAGCCGACGAGTACCTGCAAGAGAAACAGGTCACAAAAGAATGTAAAACAAACAAAGTACATTAAAAGTACAGTAGGAAGAGTAGAAGAACATATAAAATGACTGACACAACAACTGTTTTTGGATTCTTTTATTTTTCTAACTGTTGTTTCTCGATTTGGGACTGCGATTTTCCAGTTTTGGTCTCTCAAAATGTCGATGGACATCCAACATCTTTCGAGACCCTGTGTTTGTGTTCCCTACACTGTGTCGTGCTGTACCCTACACTAAAACTCCACTATTGTATGGTAGCGCTCGAAACATTCCCTGATGCAGAGACCAGGTTGGTCAGGACATTTGGGACAATAATAACGGGTGTCACGCCTAAATCCGCGCCTGCTACAGACAGGACATCTTCTTTGGGGGTGTCTTTGGGTAGGGGTACTCGGGAGAACATGTAAAAAAAATGCCTCTCATGCAGCCGGCTCACTGCATCTGGAAGGGGAAGTTGGGCAGGCATGCCTCCTGGGTACAGGTAGGCAAGGATGATCTCTTCCTGGAATTCCCGGAAGGATCCAGTTCGTCCTGACGCCCTGTATAGGACAAAGACGTTCAGCATAGCCAATTGGAATAAATAAACAGACACTTTTTTGTACCAGCTTCTGGCTTTATTATCCCTCCACGTCACCGCAAGCAATTTGTCCTTTTTCAAGCAGGCTCTTCTCCCCCCCCCCAACTAAGACGGGATGTTACAAGCCGTAGGGGGAAGCCCCGGCGATTAGGTCGCATGGTGCCACATGCGTCAATTTGTAATTTAAGCAGGTGACTAAATAGTGGCACGCTTGTGTAAAAGTTGTCCACGTACAAATGGTACCCTTTCCGGATAAGGGGGACACCAAGTCCCAAACAATCTTGCCACTGCTCCCTATATAGTCTGGGCAGTTGGGGGGCTCCAAAGTGCTATCTTTTCCCTCATAGACCCGGAAACGAACTGTATAGCCTGTGGCCCTGTCACACAGTTTATACAGCTTGACCCCGTATCTGGCACGCTTGCTGGGGAGGTACTGTTTCATAGCAAGGCGGCCAGTAAATTTAATCAGGGACTCGTCAACGCAGACAACTTGTTCGGGGGTGAACAAGGCAGCAAACCGCTGATTGAAGAGGTCTAGGAGGGGCCGAATTTTGTGGAGCCGATCATATGCAGGGTCTCCCCGAGGACGACAGATTTAATTGTCGCTGAAATGCATAAATCGCAGAATTTGCTCATATCTCCCCCTGGACATAGAGGCAGAGTACATGCGCATATGGTGAAGTGGGCTAGTGGACCAATATAGCCGCAATTCACTCTGTTTGGTTATGCCCATGTTCAGGGAAAGGCCCAGAAAGATTTTAAATTCAGAAACCGTTATTGATTTCCAGCCGAATGGTCTGGCAAGGGGCGAATTTGGGTTTGCGGCGATGAATTGTTGTGCATATAAATTTGATTGATCCACAATAGATCTGAAAAGATCTTCTGTGAAGAACAGCTCAAAAAAGTTCAGGGGCGTAAAACCAGCTGTCTCCATGTGGATTCCAGGTTGGGCAGTGAATGGGGAAAGTAATGGTGCTGTAGAATAAGTGGGTTGCCAATTGGGATATGCCAGCGCATCAGGGAGGGCACCATGGGCTCTACGGGCCTGTCTTCGAATATGCGGTGGCTGCGGGCCACTACCCGTGCTAGCCACCGCACCGGCTTCAACTGCACTTATGGGACTAGCCACATCACCAAGTGTTACTGTAGTGCTGGTTGTACTAGGTCCAGGGTGTACTAGGCCGCTGGCGCTTGCCAGGTCGCCAGAAGGATGAGCGGCACTAGTAACCACACTCTGCTCCATACAAGCACCCTGCGATTTCTGCATCTCAACAACTCCAGAATGGGGTCAGGTACGCCTGGGTCTAACAGGGACCCATCCGTCGTCGGAGCTATCCATCAGGGAGCCGCTGCCGTCATCAGGTTCGTATACTGACCCTGATTCTGCCAGTGTAGCTTCCCCATCGCTATCATCTGATATGGCCATTATACTATATACCTCTTCACCACTGTACCAACGTTTGGTCATTTTGGTAACTAAATTTACCGGTACAGTAGTGCGACTCACAGGTAATAAAAGCACCTTGTTGTCAAGGAATATTTCAAGTGCTACCAAAAAAAACTGCTAATGCTAGCAGGGATCAGGCCTGACTCTGCTAATACAGCGGTTTTGTGTTTTGTGTTTTTTTTGTAAGTGACAGTAATCTATTGATTACTACACTTGCCTGGGTGAAAGGGTTAAACGCAGGTGCTGGCCGGAATCAGTGCTGATCGTGCAAACACCGCGTTTTGGGAACCCTAAACTATGAGGGCGCTAGTATAGTTCTGATCAGATCAGATATTGATCTGTTCAAAGACTATACTAGTAATGGAAGTGTATGTGCGTGTGTGTGTGTGTGTGTGTGTGTGTGTGTGTGTGTGGTAATCAAGGGGTTATTTCTAACTATGGGCCAGGGATCTGCGCTTTTTTAGACTGCCACTAACACTAGCTAATGTCACCTGTGTCACTAATAATAGTGATCAGAAAAAAACTGTACACTATAAAAGTGACACTGTGACAGGGCACGGAAGGGGTTAACTGGGGGGGGATCAGGGGGTTAAATCTTTATTGGGGGGGGTGGCGGGAACCCTAAACCTCCTTTGGGATAGAAACTAACTCGCTAGCGCAAACTCAAGTCACAATCACAATAATACAAAATACAGTAAAAACAGTATATTATTATTGTGTGTATTAGTGTGCAATGTGACAGGGGGGTAAGGGGTTAACTGGATGTGATCAGGGGGGGATCAGGGGGTTAAATCTTTATTGGGAGGGAGTGGCGGGTATCCTAAGGATAAAAGGAATGGTGGCAAGTGCTAAACCTGGTCACAAGTCACACTTATACGGGAATATAGAAAATGCTATATACTGTATGCAGTGTGTGTTGTGACAGGGGGTGTAGGGGTGATCAGGGGGTTAAATATTTATTGGGGGGTGGCGGGGACCCTAAACCTCTGTTGGGACAGAAATTTAGTCACTAGCGCTAATTCAGGTCACAAACACACTAATACAAAATACAAAAACACAGTATATTACCTTTGTATTAGTGTGCAATGTGACAGGGGGGAGGGGTTAACGGGGGGTGATCAGGGGAGGATCAGGGGGATCAGGGGGTTCAATCTTTATTGGGGGGGTGGCGGGTAGTTTAAAGCGGAGTACCACCCTGTATTTTTTTTTTTTTAAATACCCCCGGGACAGTCAGGGCTAGTGCATTCCACAATGGCTAGCCTCTGATCTGTCCCGGGTTGCACTTACCTGTTAGGACAAATACTTACCTTGAAAACATCTTTTCCAGCGCTGCCATCTCAGATGTGGGCAGCTTGAAGCCAGCGAGATCCCCTTCGGCGTCTTCTTCCGCCTTCTTCGGTCCCACGATGCCCTGCGCCGGCCCCGCCGTCACTTCCGGTGCGCGCACATCATCCCTCCACAGCTTCTGGGCATGCCCAGAAGCTGTTTAGAAGGGGATGACGCGCGCGACCCGGAACTGACGTCGGGGCCGGTGCAGGCGCAATGATTCCTGGGAGCGATGACGTTCAGCTCCCAGGAATCATTGCAGAGCCAGGAAGTGACGACGGGCCGCGGCCGAGGAAGGAGGAAGAAGGAAGTAAGGTAAGTATATTTTCTTCGCTACGAGGTAAGTAAAAAAAAAAATATGCGATTATCCATTTCTTTTTCAGGTGACCCAGAGCGAGAAGATGGAGGTAAGTATTAAATTAGGGTGGAACTCCACTTTAAGTGAAAAAGGGGGGGTCGCAAGCGCTACAACTGTTCACAAATCACACTTATACAGGTATATAGGAAAATGCTATATGCTGTATACAGTGTTTGTTGTGACAGGGGGTGTAGGGGTTAACTGGGGGTAGATCGGGGGTTAAATGTGCCTATCTAAGTGTAAAAGTGTGTGCTTGTGCAGTTACTTACAGTTAGATGTGCTCTCCTCTCGAGATGAATCCAAAAAGGATCATGGGAGAGGAGGGCACGTCTTTTCTGAGCCTGTGTTTACATTTCACAGGCTCAGCATGGATTCTGATTGGGCAGAACCGATCTACAGGTCCAGGCCAAAAATGAACCCAATCCAGCCATCGGCGGTGGCGACGGGGCGCGGGAGCACGCACAGGACCGGCGGGAGTGCCGACGTAGCCCTACTTTACTCTGCCTGGCCGGGGCTGACTGCCGACGTAAATAGTCGTGCGGCGGTCGGCAAGTGGTTAAAAGACCAGACAACTAGTCAAGACAATAAATAGAAGCTAATAGAAATTCCCACATCAGACCACAGGCATGTATCATGCACATCCATGATCATGATACATGCCATTATGTATGTGCATACATACTAACGAGAAGTATCACTTACACTGCCACTGCACATCTCTCTCGCATTACTCCCCATGAGGAGGGCACGTAGATCTTCATGTCATGGTTTTTAGGTACATTGTCTGTAAAAATGAAAGACTAGATTTACAGCATCCTCAGGACCATAAACTCATAAGCAGAGCTAAGCACTCCTATAGAATCTAGAATTCTACAAACCTGACTTTACATCAACCAACAGGGGAAGTGCAGAAGTGGAGGAGAAAGTTTACTGATTTTAACGAAGATGTTTTAAAAAATGTTGAAGAATTTTTAGACTTGGACAATTGAACACGTGTACACATAGGTCAGAACATAAAGGCTACTGCAAAAAATATCAGGATTTACATGACTGACTATGTCAATTAAGGGATTGATATTATCCCAAGCAAAATATAGTGATCCTGGGTGATGCCTGAAAAAAGATGGCACCAGCCTTCTGGGAATAAAAGGACATAAATGCATTGTCAAGAGCACTACTGTAACCTTCCTGCTAGTTACCAATAACTGCAAAATGGAACATCCAAATACAGCTTAGCCTGTATGAAAATATTACGAAAAAGGATGAGGGATATGCTTGTTTGTTTGGCAGAGAATTGGCAGCGATAACCCTTTTAACTGTAAAATCAGAAGCAATGAAGAAGTGTCTATAAGTACATTTTCTTTCTTTGCATGTCCTCAATAAATGTAAGGCATTCTCTGACTGATGAGGTGGAGAGCATGACATCACCACCATACCTCTCCACTTCATCCAATCAGAGAATGCTTTGCATTCATTGAGAAAATGCAAAAAAATTTTGGATGGCACCCATGCCAGGCAGCTGACCTCCTGTCTTCACGCACCTTCTCAGCATAGGACCCAGAAACTAGGGCAGATAACTGGAGCACCAGTGTATACTACGGTGATTATCAGCTTCTAAAGAGATCCAACTGGTATAATATATGGTCCAAGATGGACCTATGTAACTATGTAAAAAATGCCACACCTGGAATTCTCCTTTACACTCTAAAGATTTAGAAAATTCAGTCTGTAAGTGGAAACTGGTTTAAAAACAAAAATTCTAAATATTGATTCATTATTCATACTCTGATTAGTTGTAAGATACAGTAGATACCTTAATGTTCAATCTTTGGACCAATACTTTTACTTGATTAGAAACAATATAGAGTTCAGAACTAAAAGTACAATTCCTTTTTTAGCACATGACAAAGCTATAAAGTGGGATAAAGTACAACATTTCTCTAACTTACATTCTAATGGATCAGAAGGTCTAACTAATTTATTATGGTCCTGTGTCAAGCTATAAATTTACTGGACAATGGTTATTCAAACTTTGGAAACTGTATTTCAAATATCGATTCAGATAGACGCCCTAGCAGTGTCTATTGGGTATCTTTGATTTTGCTACAACAACAAAATATTTTGTTTTCAAGCCCATAGACTCCTTCTGTCCCACAGGACATCTGCAGATACACTCAAGGCTCCATGTACATGGGACGTTAGAAAAAACGTCCTGCAAAGCTAGTTCTGATGCCGGGAAAAAGCAGCTGTTAAACATGCTTTCAGTAGCTTTTTCCATTTGTGTTATTGCACGTTTGGCCACGTTGCTTTTAGCAGCGTTTTTACTGCCTCCGTTCAAAATCAATGGTTCCCTATGGGAGCCTATTGATTTGAGTGGAAGTCGCGCCGCAAGTCGGATCCGACTTGCGGCGCGACTTGCACTGTGAGAATCTTGAGGGGGAACTCCACGCCAAAAATGGGAAAAAAACTGCGTGGGGGTCCCCCCTCAGGTTCCAAACCAGGCCCTTCGGGTCTGGTATAGAATTTGAGGGTAGCCCCACGCCGAAAAAACGGCGTGGGGTCCCCCCCAAAATCCATACCAGACCCTTATCCGAGCATGCAGCCCGGTAGGGCAGGAAGGGGGAGGGGACGAGCGAGCGGCCCCACCCCCCTGCACCATACCAGGCCACATGCCCTCAACATGGGGGGTGTTGGTGCTTTGGGGCAGGGGGAGCTCTGCACCCCCCACCTCAAAGCACCTTGCCCCCATGTTGATGGGGACAAGGGCCTCATCCCCACAACCCTGGCCGGTGGTTGTGGGGGTCTGCGGGCAGGGGGCTCATCGGAATCTGGAAGCCCCCTTTAACAAGGGGGCCCCCCAGATCCCGGACCCCCTCTCTATGTGAATGGGTATGGGGTACACTGTACCCCTACCCATTCACCCCATAAAAGGCAGTGTATGTAAATAACGACAGGAAACGTTTTGGAAAGTTTATTAAAAATCTTCATCTGTTCTTCTCTGCTCTGGTCTTCTCCCTCTCCTGGTCTTCTGGTCTTCTGCTCTTTTGCTGTCCGCTCTTCTGCTCTTTTGCTGTCCGCTCTTCTGCTCTTTTGCCCTCGGCTCTTCTCTTCTTCTTCTTCTTCCTCCGGTCCTCCTCTGACGATGTCTCCGATGATTATGCCGGTCTCCGATCTCTGCAGCTTGTTATATAGCCATTGTGGGCATGGCCCCCGATGATGTCATTGGGAGGCCCCGCCCCCTCATGTCACAGATGACGTCATCATCTGTGACAGATGAGCTCCCTCTGCCCCAAAGCACCAACACTCCCCCATGTTGAGGGCATGTGGCCTGGTATGGTGCAGGGGGGTGGGGCCGCTCGCTCGTCCCCTCCCCCTTCCTGCCCTACCGGGCTGCATGCTCGGATAAGGGTCTGGTATGGATTTTGGGGGGGGACCCCACGCCGTTTTTTCTGCGTGGGGCTACCCTCAAATTCCATACCAGACCGGAAGGGCCTGGTTTGGAACCTGGGGGGGGACCCCCACGCAGTTTTTTTCCCATTTTTGGCGTGGAGTTCCCCCTCAAGATTCTCACAGTGCAAGTCGCGCCGCAAGTCGGATCCGACTTGTGGTGCGACTTCCATTCAAATCAATAGGCTCCCATAGGGAACCATTGATTTTGAATGGAAGAAAAAAAACGTATAACGTGGCTGAACGTACGTTCATCACGTTCGGTCACGTTTGGGCGCGTTCGGCCGTGTTTCTGAGTTTGAAAAGCCGGGAAACACACGTTCGAACGCAAATAATTGCGTTCCAAAAAACGTCCCTGAACTCAACTGCCTGCAAATGACTGTAAACAACCCTGTGTACATGGACAGATAAGATAAAATGTAGATGGGTTCAGGGGCTTCTGAAAAAAATGCCCAACTGCTCCTAAACGGCCATTTACAACGTCCCGTGTACATGGAGCCTAAGGCCCCTTCCACACGAATGATCTGATCTGATCCGATCCGCCTGTCAGTTTTTCAGGCGGACCTGATCAGATGCTCTAGTCATCCCTATGGGGCAGCAAATGTCAGCAGAGACTTCTCCGCTGACACCCGCTGTTATCTGCTTCTGATCCGATCCGTGAAATCCGGACGGATGTAAACCCTATTTTCCATCCGTCGATTGGATCGGATGGGATCAGATAAGAATGGCCAGGCGGTCCCTTCTCATCCAATTCCCCCATAGAGGACAGCGGGGATCTGACAGCTCCATCTCCCCACACAGAGCGGAGACAGAGCTGTCATCTGCCTGCTCAGCGGGGATCGGCGGATCGATCCCCCACTGAGCAGAACGGATGGATAGGATATGTGGGAGAATCAATATCTCTGGAAAAATATATTTACCATAGTGGTTACCCAGATAAATTAGAAAAAATTGTGGGGCCCCTGCCTTTATACTACAGTTCCTAGTTCTCTAGATTTAAGAACCAATATGATTCTGTACATAGTGTGTGCTTGAGACTGAAATGCATGCTGCTCTATATGCTTACTATATTTGTAGTTGACTCCTTGTACAAACAGAGGTTTATGTGGTAACTGTAATGCCTATTGTAGATATACTATTATATGACTGCACTATGAAAGGATTTGCAACATGTCTATGCATGTCTGCTCTAACTATTAAATGCTCTGGAATTGTATACCTTTGTTCTCAATAAACTTTATTCCATATAAAAAAACAAAAAAAACTAATTACAACTAACCTGGATGCACTGTTTCAATTGGCTACTAGATGGAAATGTGTGTTAATGTTGATAAATATACAGTTCTGCATTTGGAAACATGCATGCCTACATTCATACATGCATAATACAATCCAGGAGAAGCAAGGGCCTGTGTCAGTGGGCAAATGCAGTATGTTTTTGACCTCAGTTTATGGTTTTTCTGAAATCATTTAGAATTCCTTGCTGGGGAAGTTGATATGCATTTGAACTGCAGTTGATCTGCATTCCTATTGACTTGTATAAGGAGAGAAGCAGTTCTGAAATGAAGAAAATCCCACTGATAGTATAGACCTAATGCATGACCAAACAGCATGCCATACCAATCTTCAGTTTTTAGAAGCAAGATGCTTTCTTGTATCAAAAGAAGCACCTAAATTAGAGGCAATTTTGCCCCTATACAAAGCATTCGTAGGACCTCTTTCTAAGTATGCAGTCCAACTTTGGGCAACTGTTCACAAAAAGAAAGTTGGGGAATTGTAACTAGTGCATAGAAAGGCAACCAAATTATTAAGAAGCATGGAGGACCTCAGCTATGAGAAAAGATGACCTGACCTGAAATCATTCCCACTTCAGATTTAGATGGGGGCATGATCACCATGTGTAAATACAATATCTCACAAAAGTGAGTACACTGCTAACATTTTTGTAAATATTTATTATATCTTTTCATGTGACAACACTGAAGAAATGACACTTTGCTACAATGTAAAGTAGTGAGTGTACAGCTTGTATAACAGTGTAAATTTGCTGCCTCCTCAAAATAACTCAACACACAGCCATTAATGTCTAAACCACTGGCTACAAAAGTGAGTACACCCCTAAGTGAAAATGTCCAAATTGCGCCCAATTAGCCGTTTTCCCTCCCTGGTGTCATGTGACTCGTTAGTATTACAGGGTTTCAGGTGTGAATTGGGAGAAGGCATGTTGGTAGAGAAAAGAAAAAGTTCTGGATGGCGCACACCAATGCAAAGACCTTTATTGATGTGATAAGTCCATAAAGCATAAAAGCATTGGAGACACTAACCGCAAACAGCTAACACGTTTCACACCCTTCACTGGTGCTTAATCATAGCTGACATAAACCACAAATGAATGGGCAAATATATATGCATACAAAGGCTGCAAACCAATTAGCTTATTAGCCCAATCCACTGCCAAATCTCTGCCCATAATCATGTGTGGTTTAATGAACTCAAATGGATGATGTATTAGCAAAAGAGACCAGACTAAAGCTGGATACACACTTTACAACTTTTGTTGGTAGATTTTCTTTAGATTTACCTTCAACTATGTACTGCAAGGGCCTGCCTGATTGCATACAAATTGAAAGTGTTTAGGTCTGACCTCATATTATATGGTTTTGGTAAGTCTAAAGGAAAAAATCTATAGAAAATTCTATGGTGTGTATTCAGCTTAAAACACCCAGACTGGGTCATAATCCTATCTCCTCACCAAATATACCATTCATAAAGTATAATAAACATAAACACATAACAAAATTTATAATTGCACAAATAAACTGATAAATGCTGTAGGATTCAATCGATACATATTAATGAAAACTAACCAATTCCTCATCATAAATAAGATTACTAAAGGAATCATAAAAATTGTATCATTATGTTTCATTTACCAAACAGCAAAAATAACATAAATCGTTATGATACACGCTATATAAAATGCCTGTAATCAAAACTGACATCATTAAAGAATAATAGGAAATGCATATATGTATATACCATATGCAGTATATATATAATCAATTATTGATTGCTATAGAACATATAACATATCCACTATATAAACCCATACATTACCAATCTCTTAAAGGTGAGCACTAACCAAATAAATGATGAAAGAGACCCTTTTAAACTAACAAGTAAAACCCCTCCATGGACAGAACATGTCCTTAAACTGTAGCAACGCATGGAACCACAGAACCATACATCATTAAAAATGAGAGACATCCCATTCAAAATTCAATCTTGCTGGCTTCCTAGTATTGAGGCTAAAAATCCAAAACACCTCTCTTTTACACAGTAAAAGAGAGGTATTTTGCTGTGTGGACTTATGACGCCACTAAAGGTGTTTGCATTAGAGAGCGGCCATGCAGAACTTATTCTTTTCTCTGCTGTGTTGCAGAGCCAGCACTGGCTTGCAAGGTGGAGGTGTATTTGGAATGCTGATAACTGGAGCGGTAACTATCTTTGTCTGTGTTAAAATTTATGTTATCGCTCTCACTCTCTCATACTGGTCACTGGAAGTTCAACATGGCACCTCATGGCTAAAAACTCTCTAAAGGATATGAAAAAAAGAATCATTGCTCTACATAAAGATGGCCTAGGCTTTAAGAAATTGCCAAGACTCTGAAGCTGAGCTGCAGCACGGTGGCCAAGACCATACAGCGATTTAACAGGGCAGGTTCCACTCAGAACAGGCCTCGCCATGGTTTACCAAAGACGTTTAGTGCCTGTGCTCAGCGTCATATCCAAAGGTTGTATGGGGGAAATCGACATATGAGTGCTGCCAGCATTGCTGCAGAGGTTGAAGGGGTGGGGAGTCAGCCTTTCAGTGCTCAGACCATATGCCGCACACTACATCAAATTGGTTTGCATGGCTGTCGTCCCAGAAGGAAGCATCTTCTAAATATGATGCACAAGAAAGCCCGCAAACAGAGAAGCAGACTAAAGGCATAGATTACTGTAACCATGTGGTCTGATGAGACCAAGATAAACTTATTTGGTTCACATGGTGTCAAGCGTGTGTCGAGGCAAAAAGGTGAGGAGTATAAAGACAAGTGTGTCTTGCCTACAGTCAAGCATGGTGGTAGGAATGTCATGGTCTGGGGCTGCATGAGTGCATCCTCAAACTGAAGGTGGAGGAGCGTAAGGTCTCCAACAACCACCAGCTCTGTGATGTCATCATGGAGGAGTGGAAGAGGACTCTAGTGGCAACCTTTGAAGCTCTGGTGAACTCCGTGCCCAAGAGGGTTAAGGCGGTGCTAAAAAATAATGGTGGCCGCACAAAATATTGACTGTTTGGGCTCAATTCGGACATTTTCACTTTTGTTGCCAGCAGTTTAGACTGTAATGACTGTGTGTTGAGTTATTTTGAGGGGACAGCAAATTTACACTGTTATACAAGCTGTACACTCACTACTCATTGTAGCAAAGTGTCATTCCTTCAGTTTTGTCACATGACAAAATATAGTAAAAAATGTGAGATTTGTACTCACTTTTGTGAGATTCTGTACATAAATGAACCAATAAGTAACTTGGTCTAGAGTTTCTCAAATTAAGGTCATTACAAATAGCAAACGAGTATTCCTTATGAAAAAAGTAAAATTTTTAACCACTTAAGGCCCGGAGGATTTGGCTGCTCGAAAACCAGGGCCCTTTTTTCAACTTGGCACTGCGTGACTTTAACTGACAATTGAGCGGTCATGCAATGCTGTACACAAACAAAATTTACGTAATTTTTTTCCCCACAAACAGAGCTTTCTTTTGGTGGTATTTGATCACCAGTTTTTTGCAATATTAATAAAAAAAGAGCGAATATTTTGAGAAAAAATGACATTTTCAACTTTGTCTTTTAAAAAATATCCAATATACTCAATTTATGTCATATATTTTGGCCAAAATGTATTTAGCTACGTCTTTGACAAAAAAAATCTCAATGAGCGTATTTTTATTGGTTTGCGCAAAAGTTCGAGTGTCTACAAACTATGGTGTAAATACTGGAATTTACGCAGCTTTAATTTCGGACTGCCTATCTCATTTCATGAAGTGCTAAAATGGCAGGGCAGTACAAACCCCCCCTCAAATTACCACTTTTTGGAGAGGCATGTTGAGCTCATTGAATATTTCATTTTTTTTGTCACACAATATTTTTTTTTTACACAAAGTTGTCATTGAAATTATATATTGCTCACACATGCCATGGGTATATGTGTATTTACACCCCAAAATATATTCTTCTGCTTCTCCTGAGTACAGGGATACCACATATGTGAGAATTTTTGGGAGCCTAGCTGTGTACGGGAGCCCGAAAACCAATCCCCACCATCAGAATTTCAAAGGGCTTACATTTTTGATTGCACTTTCTCACTACCTATAACGGTTTAGGAGGCCCTGAAATGTCAAGATACCACAAAACCCCCCCAAATTACCCCATTTTTGAAAGTAGACATGCCAAGCTATTTGCTGAGAGGCATGGCGAGTCCATGGAATATTTTATATTTTGCCACAAGTTTTGGGAAAATTACATTTTTTTTTAACACAAAGTTGTCACTAAAAGATAAATTTCTCACACATGACATGAGTATATGTGGAATGACACCCCAAAATACATTCTGCTGCTTCTCGTGAGTATGGGGATACCCCATGTGTGAGACTTTTTGGGAGCCTAGCTGTGTACGGGACCCCGAAAATCAATCACCATCTTCAGGTTTTCTAATGGTGTAAATTTTTGATTTTACTCCTCACTACCCATCACGGTTTCGGAGGCCCTGAAATTTCAAGATACCACAAACCCCCCCCCCCCCCAAATGACCCAATTTTGGAAAGTAGACACCCCAAGCTATTTGCTGAGAGGCATGGTGAGTCCATGGAATATTTAATATTTTGCCACAATTTCCGGGAAAATTACATTTTTTTTTTAACACAAAGTTATCACTAAAAGATAAATTGCTCATACATGCCATGGGTATATGTAGAATGACACCCCAAAATACATTCTGCTGCTTCCCCTGAGTACAGGAATACCACAGGTGTGAGACTTTTTGGGAGCCTAGCTGTGTACAGGACCCCGAAAACCAATCAACACTCGCATTTCACCTCCGCACTACCTGTCACAGTTTCGGAGGCCCAAAAATTCCAAGATAGCACAAAACCCCCCCAAATGACCCCATTTTGGAAAGTAGACACCCTAAGCTATTTGCTGAGAGGCATGGTAAGTCCATGGAATATTTTATATTTTGCCACAAGTTCCGGGAAATATATATTTTTTTGTTTTTGTTTTTTTACACAAAGTTGTCACTAAATGATATATTGCTCACACATGCCATAGGTATATGTAAAATGACACCCCAAAATACATTCTGCTGCTTCTCGTGAGTACAGGGATACCCCATGTGTGAGACTTTTTTGCAGCCTAGCCAAGTACAGGACCCCGAAAACAAATCCCCACTTTCAGGCTTTCCAAGAGCGTAAATTGTTGATTTCACTCCTGACTACCTATCACAGTTTCAGAGGCCATGAAATGCCAAGACAGCACAACCCCCCCAAATGACCCCTTTTCGGAAAGTAGACACCCTAAACTATTTGCAGAGAGGCATGTTGAGTGTTTTGCAAATCTCACTTTTTGTCACAAAGTTTTGGAAATTGAAAAAAGAGGAAAAAAATGCATTTTCCTGTTTTTTCTTCATTTTCCAAAAAAAATGAGAGCTGCAAGATACTCACCATGCATCTCAGCAAATAGATTGGAGTGTCTACTTTGCAAAATGGGGTCATTTGGGGGGGGGGGGGTTGTGCCATCCTGGCATTTCATGACCTTCAAAAGTGTGATAGGTAGTAAGGAGTGAAATCAACAATTTACTCCCTTAGAAAGCCGGAAGGTGGGGATTGGTTTTCGGGGTCCTGCACGCGGCTAGACTGCCAAAAAGTCTCACACATGTGGTATCCCTGTACTCAGGAGAAGCAGCAGAATGTATTTTGGGGTGTCATTTCACATATACCCATGGCATGCGTGAGCAATATATAATTTAGTGACAACTTTGTGTATAAAAAAAAAAATAAAAATTGTCACCTTCCCGAAACTTAGGGCAAAATAGAAAATACTCCATGGAATCAATATGCCTTTCAGCAAATATCTTTGGGTGTCTACTTTTCAAAAAGGGGTCATTTGGGGGATGTTTGAACTGTCCCGGCATTTTATGCTCAATCTTAGCAACACATCACCCACTCTTCTAACCACTTGAAAACCAAGCCTTTTCTGTGACTTTTTGTTTACATGAAAAAATATTTTTTCTTTATGAGAAAATTACTTTGAACCCCCAAACATTATATATTTCTTTAAGCAGAGGCCCTATAGAACAAAATGGTGGATGTTGCTAATTTTTTTGTCACAAGGTATTTGCGCACAGATTTTCCAAACGCAATTTCTGCGAAAAAAATACATTTTTTATAAATTGAATGCACAAATACACTATATAATTCCAAATTGTTTGGTAAAATTTAAAAGATGATCTTATGCCAAATACATAGATACCAAACATGACATGCTTTAAGAATTGCGCACGCCTGTGCAGTGGCAACAAACTACGTACATTTTTAAAAGCCTTTAAAAGTCTTTACAGGGTACCACTTTAGACTTACAGAGGAGGTCTACTGCATGAATTACTGCCCTCAACCTGGCGTTCGCGGCAATACCTCACATGCATGCTGAAATTGCGGTTTACATATAACACTAGACAAATGCTTGCGTGTGCCTTTGCGCGCAAGCATGGGGGGACAAGGGGGCTTTTTTTTTATTTATTTATTTTGCTTTTTTATGTTATTTTGACACCTTTCCTTTCATTGTTTTTAATAATTTTTATTGTTATCACAGTGAATTCAAATATCCCCTATGATAGCAATCTGTAGTGACTGGTACTCTTTTTTAAAAAATTGGGGTCTTTTAGACTCTAGATCTCTCCTCTAACCTTAACGCATCTGACCACACCAAAATTGGTGTGATAAGATGCTTTCCCAATGGCGCTGTTTATTTCTGGTGAAACAGAAGTCATGAAATGCTCGTTGGCTTCCGGTATCTTAGGCCATAGAGATGATTGGAGCCATTCCACAGAGCAATGTACCACTAATAATATCACCCTACCCAACGGCAAAAAATACAGACCAAAACACTACGCCAAATGTAAAACAGCTGGGGTGGTCTACTTACTACTATGCCCATGCGGCAGTTACTACGTTGGCAAAACAAAATTTGAATTTCACAACAGAGCCTATAGACATGTGCTGAGCATGAAAATAGCCAACCTCGACCTACCTCTGGGCAGAAATGTCAGGGACTTCCACTCCGGCCATTTTCCTCTCATCCAATTCCTCATATTGGATAGAATACACCCTAACACTAGAGGGGGGCGACTGGAACAAGACACTCCTACAACGTGAGACACATTGGATAGTGGAATTAAACGCCACTTCACCTTCTGGTTTGAATGACTCCCTAAGTTTTCGACCATTCCTGGAAGGTTTTTCTTCAGGAGGTTGGGAAAAATGATACATTACCTCCTTTGGCTTATGACCTCACTACATACAACCGTTATGTGTATGTGTGTATGTATATATCCGAATATAGAGCATATGTATATACCCCACCAACCTCTTCTTTCCATACACACCCCCCTTCGGTCCACACATTATCATTTAAGCTCTCCTTGCATCTGGTTATGTATGATCATCTCTGCTGACAATCTGTTTGTTCTTTGCCTGCATCTCTCTCCATTAACTAGGTTTGATGCCCTCAGACCATATAGAAGTCCTGGGTCTCAGGTTTATTCATCTATCATCTTATCTATTTTATATTTTTCCTTTTTTCACATAATGTAATTAATACCACTTGGACACGTGTCCAGTAAATATAATAATAGCCCCATTAACCTTGTCTGAAATCCCCTCACAGGGAATCTCATATGGTCTATTTAAGCATCTCAACATGCCAGTTGTATTAGTTATATAATTTTGATACTTCAGAATTACCCATGTTATTGCTAAGGTTCATGATCCCCTATTTCAGTTATTCTTTTGATGATTATTGCAACCTGGAACCCATATCTGCATATCTGTAATCATAGTTGTTACTTTTCTGCCTCATCATATATCAGAGATTTCCACTCCGGTCTCTTCCATCACTTGTATGTATTTCCGCCCACTTTACTTCCTCCTCTACCCCTGTCTTTGCCTATCCACTTTTGGCTGCCCTCCCATGTTCTTCCTCCTCCCCTCCTGTTTGCCTCATCCGGCGCACAAAGGGGGCATGCTCACGTACCTTTACCTGGCTCCTCCCGCGGCCCCCGCCCGCCGCGATGGAGTCATTTGTTGCGTTGGCGCCCCTGGGACGCACGCCACGCTTCTGCATCCGGGGGCAGGGCGTGCATTCCAGCGCCGCGGGATCCCATTGGCTACACGTTGCGCCATCACGGGACTCGTCCCGCACTGCGCAGGTGCCGGTGCCAGTGTTCCGTGAAAAAACCATACCCGTGAGAAAAACCATACCCTCGTCACTTCCGGTGCACCTACGGAGGGTATGGATTTCTCACGGTACTTACACTTGCGGCGCTTACATTAAAACAGCTCCTATGCAACATAAATCATCTCCGCTCTTCCCCCTGTCACTTCCCTCATCTCCGGTAATAAATATAAAAGCGGATCACGGAGCCGCGATCGCCGTCATTTACCTCTCATACACCCGCCGCCGCTTTTATATTTATTACCGGAGATGAGTGAAGTTACAGCGATAGCAGAGGAGATGATTGATGTTGCAGCCGAAGTGTTTTAATGTACCCGCCGCAAGTATATCATTAGACACAGTGCCGTGAAAGCTTCATGCCCACCGAGCATGCGCACTTCTCAAATCCTTTCATGTTCAATTACGTATCCGGGGCTCTGAGCATGCGCACTGCTGCGCTGCTCAGCTGTTTCAGACCGGAAGTGACGAGGGTATGGTTTCTTCACGGGGTATGGTTTTTTAACGTTACACCGGCGTCCCCTTGACACCATTTAAACAGCAGCAGATGGAGATACTTCATCTGCTACTGCTACGGACTGCATATGAACCAGGACAGTGTGGACATTATAACCCAGGTACTCAGCCATCCTGATGTATCCAGGAACTTTATCCACCAGGCATTCTTTCACCCTGACATGCCTATCACCCCTTTCTTTTACCACAGACCCAGCACCTGCAGACCGGGACCCCCGAATATCTGTACTCAGGTATTCCTTACCATTAATTACTTTCTAGCACTGGGTACCATCCTTACAAGATCATATTCCCACCATACCTCTCTGTACCCTAGATTCTCCAACCGGGCTACCATTTGGACACCTCTCAGCTCCCCTATTCAGCACTGGCATTGGGGCCGTCCCATCCCTAACTACTTTTGGGGGATCTTTGAACCCTCCCTTTGCCTTCCCTGGATGAATATTATATGACCTGTCAACTTCATTACAATAGTACAAAAGGTATTTCATAATGCAGATACCTCTTTTTCTCATACATAATATTATTACATCTGGATGCTGATACAGATATATACAGTGTATTTATATATATATATATATATATATATATATATATATTTCAGACTCCTCCTTTGGATTCGTATAAGAACACCTCTGAAGTCTATTTTTACAATAATCCCCCAGTATCCATCTGGTACACTCTAGAAGGTACACCGCATAATACCCCACGGTTAATTCCAAGCATGAATGACGTCTGACAATTACGCTAACATTATTATACACACTTACTCCCCCCTTTTCTATCCCCCCACACACCACCAGGAACGCCATTGTGGCCTATTTCTCTGGCATCCTCGCTGAGGCTCCTTGAGGGGAGGACAACACCAGGCAGCTCATCTTGGTTCACTCTCTTTTCACAGCAGTTGTTTTCTCAGTCTCTTTGATCTTAACTGCTGCAACTCTCTTGTCGCACCCGGATACTCATTTGGTATGCACTTTTTTCAGTTTGATTTTTTTTATTATATCTTAACAAAGAATGTTACTTAACACTGTATAGACCAGTAACTAACATGACACAATTTACTGCATTGTTTAGGAAATCATTGTTCTCCATCTCTAGACCCCTAAAGAAAGGCATATTCTGGTTGGAGGATTTCCTCATCCTTTCCACCATATACCCCACATTATATGTATTACTTATGTTTCATTCTATACCTATACACCACATTTTGTTTGTATATGCTGTATATTTGTATATTGTCTGATCCTTTTTGATCAACTTATTTTATCTTGTTATTTAATAAAATGATTTAAATTTTACTCTTTGTGTAAGCGTGATTGCCGTTAAAGTCCCACCCCCAGGGGGAATCCTTTCCTGTTTTGTTACAGTCCCTATTTGGTGGTCCATAGGAATAAGGTGTTTTTCCATTTCTGCCCAAAGTTGTCTCTGACTTGCATTTGAATGAGGACATTGTGTTGCCTTCTCATCCCAAGGAATTTGAGTGTATACCTTGGGTGTGGTTCATGCAATTCAGGTGTATCTGGCAGCTACTGAGTCCTTTCAGAGGTCAGACTCACTTTTTGTGATTACGGATGGACCAAGAAAAGGGCTGGCCGCTTCTTCAGCTGCCATCTCCAGATGGATCAGACAGATGGTGACTCAGGTCTATACCATTAAGGGTCAGGTTCCACCTTTCCCTGTCGCAGAGCATTCTTCTCTGGCGCTGAGTGCTTCTTGGGCCTTCCATCATCAGGCATCAGTATCGCAAGTTTGCAAGGTCTATCTATAAGGTAGATACTTTGGCATCTGCGGATGCTTCTTTTGGCCACAATGTTTTACAGGCTGCTGTTTAAGAGGGGCTGTTGCCTCTTGAGGGGTGTTTTTCTTTAAGCTTTTATTTTTTCAGACGGGGCTCTTGTGACCCGGTTAAGGCTCCTGTGTCCTTATTAAGGGCCCTTATGTTTAGCCTTGAGTTATTTTCCACATCACTCATTATCCTTTTGACACTGCTTTTGGATGTCCCAGTAGGTATGATTTCTGGAGCGCTGTGTCCGTCGATGAAAGAAAGAGAAAATGTGACTTTTACACTTCTCTGAGTTCAACGACAGACACAGCACCCACCCCTCTATGGAGTTCTGATACTTCTAATACTGCTTGCTACTAAACAGAGTACCTAGAGCAAAGATGGGGGTTATATACCAAGCTGAGGATGGCCTGTGGGCGTAGCCAGGTGTTTTTTGTTCTGCCGAGTCCTACTCCTGGAGGAGGCAGTATAACCCAGTAGTTGTAGTTTACGGAGCGCTGTGTCCGTTGATTAACTCAGAGAAATGGATTTTACGGTATGTACAAAAATCCAATTTTTGCATTGCATAGTTTGCTGGAAAGGGTGTATAGCAGTGTGCAGAGGGTTCGTCCAGAATTTGTAGTATTACCTGTTGCCACACCCCTCTAGCACCTGATAGATTATATATATACACACACACACACAGACACACACACACACACACACAAGTTTTTGCGATTTGAGCACAGGTATGTCTTGTTTGCAATACAGTTAAGTGAACAGACCTGAACCTAGAAGCTCTCCCCCACCTTGTGTGTGTTTGCCCTATGTTGGCATTGTGTCCAATGTAGCATGTGCAGTGGCAAAGCAGAATACAGTAGAACTGGCCATAAGAGGGATTTTTTGATGCAGTTGACCAGCTTAAACATGTATTGTAGTATGTGTGAACTAAAAATCCCTGTTTTTCATTGAAAAGTTTGCTGCAACAGGGTGTATAGGAGTGTGCAGGGGGTTCATCCAGAATTTAAAATTGTATTGACTTTTTTTTATGTACAGTGCCTTGCAAAAGTATTCGGCCCCCTTGAACTTTGCAACCTTTTGCCACATTTCAGGCTTCAAACATAAAGATATAAAACTGTAATTTTTTGTGAAGAATCAACAACAAGTGGGACACAATCATGAAGTGGAACGAAATTTATTGGATATTTCAAACTTTGTTAACAAATAAAAAACAGAAAAATTGGGCGTGCAAAATTATTCAGCCCCCTTAAGGTAATACTTTTGTAGCGCTACCTTTTGCTGCGACTACAGCTGTAAGTCACTTGGGGTATGTCAATATTATTTGTCTCTAGTTTTGCACATCGAGAGACTGAAATTTTTGCCCATTCCTCCTTGCAAAACAGCTCGAGCTCAGTGAGGTTGGATGGAGAGCGTTTGTGAACAGCAGTTTTCAGTTCTTTCCACAGATTCTCGATTGGATTCAGGTCTGGACTTTGACTTGGCCATTCTAACACCTGGATATGTTTACTTGTGAACCATTCCATTGTAGATTTTGCTTTATGTTTTGGATCATTGTCTTGTTGGAAGACAAATCTCCGTCCCAGTCTCAGGTCTTTTGCAGACTCCATCAGGTTTTCTTCCAGAATGGTCCTGTATTTGGCTCCATCCATCTTCCCATCAATTTTAACCATCTTCCCTGTCCCTGCTGAAGAAAAGCAGGCCCAAACCATGATGCTGCCACCACCATGTTTGACAGTGGGGATGGTGTGTTCAGGGTGATGAGCTGTGTTGCTTTTACGCCAAACATAACGTTTTGCATTGTTGCCAAAAGTTCAATTTTGGTTTCATCTGACCAGAGCACCTTCTTCCACATGTTTGGTGTGTCTCCCAGGTGGCTCGTGGAAAACTTTAAACAACACTTTTTATGGATATCTTTAAGAAATGGCTTTCTTCTTGCCACTCTTCCATAAAGGCCAGATTTGTGCAGTATATGACTGATTGTTGTCCTATGGACAGAGTCTCCCACCTCAACTGTAGATCTCTGCAGTTCATCCAGAGTGATCATAGGCCTCTTGGCTGCATCTCTGATCAGTCTTCTCCTTGTATGAGCTGAAAGTTTAGAGGGACGGCCAGGTCTTCGTAGATTTGCAGTGGTCTGATACTCCTTCCATTTCAATATTATCGCTTGCACAGTGCTCCTTGGGATGTTTAAAACTTGGGAAATCTTTTTGTATTCAAATCCGGCTTTAAACTTCTCCACAACAGTATCTCGGACCTGCCTGGTGTGTTTCTTGTTCTTCATGATGCTCTCTGCGCTTTAAACGGACCTCTGAGACTATCACAGTGCAGGTGCATTTATACGGAGACTTGATTACAAACAGGTGGATTCTATTTATCATTATTAACCACTTTACCACCGGAGGATTTTGCTGTCCTATGTCTGGGCCACTTTTTGCGATTCAGCACTGTGCGACTTTAACTGACAATTGCGCAATCATGCAACGCCGTACCCAAACGAAATTTACGTCCTTTTTTTCCCACAAACAGAGCTTTCTTTTGGTGGTATTTGATCACCTGTGCGATTTTTAATTTTTGCGCTATAAACAAAAAAAGAGAGACAATTTTGAAAAAATAACAATATTTTTCACATTTTTTTATATGAAATTCCCCCCAAAAAAATGTAAAAATCAAACCTTTTTTTATCATTTTAGGCCAATTTGTTTTCTGCTACATATTTTTGGTAAAAAAAAAATTCAATAAGCGTATTTTGATTGGTTTGCGCAAAAGTTATTGCGTTTACTATCTAAGGGAAAGATTTCTGTCGTTTTTGGTGTTTTTTTTTTTTAACGAGTAATGGCGGCGATCTGCAATTTTTGTTTTTTTTTTGCGGGACTGCGACATTGCGGCAGACAGATCGGACCCTTGACTGACATTTTTGACACTTTTGGGGGTACCAGTGACATTACTACAGTAATCAGTGCTATACATATGCACTGTTACTGTAAAAATGACACTGGCAGGGAAGGGGTTAATTTTTATTGGTGATCAAGGGGTTAATGTATGCCTGGTGCTTACTAACGTGTGTGGGGGGAGGGAACTGAGTGACACAGGGACAGATCGCAGGTTCAGCTATGCTGAACCCTGCAATCTGACCCTGCCTGTCACTTAGGAGATCCACCCGCTTTGTTTACACAAGCGGGCGGATCTCCACACTCGATTCCCTGATGATCGGGGAAGAGTGGCGGTGATCACCGCCGCTCCTTCCCTGGCCGACTCCCGCTGTGACTGAATACAGCGGGAGCGAGCCTCCGAGGGATGGGAATGTCTGGCGACGTATGTCTACGCCGCCAGATGTTATCGAGCCACTTTGCCACAGTAGAGCTCTAGTGAGCAGCGGTAAAGTGGTTAATCATTTAAGTCAACATTGGATCATTCAGAGATCCTCACTGAACTTCTGGAAAGAGTTTGCTGCACTGAAAGTAAAGGGGCTGAATAATTTTGCACGCCCAATTTTTTAGTTTTTTATTTGTTAACAAAGTTTGAAATATCCAATAAATTTTGTTCCACTTCATGATTGTGTCCCACTTGTTGTTGATTCTTCACAAAAAATTTGAGTTTTATATCTTTATGTTTGAAGCCTGAAATATGGCAAAAGGTTGCAAAGTTCAAGAGGGCCGAATACTTTCGCAAGGCACTGTATGAGACTTCAAACTAAGTTATTTGTTCTTCTTATATGGATTACTTTTAGAACAAGGTACCTCTCGCTGTTGCTAAACTGCAATCTAGTGTTTGGTTGAAACTTTAGTAAACCAACAGGCTGTCATTCCATGTTTAACCTTTACTTGCTGCATAATTCAAACATAAGCACTCAAAATTATTAATTATTTAGGTGTGCACAAAATATCTATGCTTATGCTTGCCAAATTGCAAATTCTTAAAACTTTTGCAAATTGTATGAATAGTTTTTCTAAGACTATGAAAAGATTTTTATTCTCCACTTGCAAATCTATATTTAGAAAGCCCATGCTAGTTTTTGCATATTAAATTCCACTTATAAAATTGTTTTAGCTGCTATGGTCTATTTAGGCAAATACCTGAATTAATTGTTAACCTTGTTTTTTATTATTGTCATTAATATGAGACAAACTTAATTTTTCAAAGGCCTCCCAGAACACATTGCATCTGGCAACATCATTAGAAAATTTTGGGCATTGCATCTCAATTAAAAATACACATTTACATAATGGATGTACATGATTTTGGCTGCATACCATCAATTAAGCACTGTGTGTATGTGCCTTTTTTCCCAAAATAACAAATTCAAAGCAGAAAAATGGAAAACCTTTTTAAAAGCTGAAAACATATTGGCAGCTATACTGAATATTTAAATATGGGGTTAAAACAAATTGCTCTGCAGGCAATACTGACATCTGTTACAATATATTAGCAGAGTTAGTGTTCACTAAGAGCATAGGATATGGAAATATATGCGTATGAGCAAGACAGAAAAAATACTCCCATTACTAGTAGACTACTTTCATATATTTGTCAAATATGGTCAGATTATTATTATTATTATGATTATTATATAATTTGAAGATTGTTTATATATATATATATATATATATATATATATATATTACATTCTTTATTGAAGTTCCACAGTTAGAACAATAGAACATGATGAAAATAATTTTTTTTATAGAGATTACATGCCATATACTGTAAATAATACTAAATTATTTTAAGCATAGGTCAGTCTAAAAAATATTAGTATAATAGAAAATGTGCATAAAAATCTTAGTAACTGTAAATAGAAAATAGAAAAAGCCATTGCCTGTTTGCAAATAACATATCTTTATAGTTTATGTATGTGAAATAAAGTTGGACCTTGTTCATTGGAATTTTTAGTTGTTAAGGTGTTAAGGTATGCATTTTGTGATAGTGTTGTACGCTTTTTCCTCCTAATGGCAAAGTACTAAAGTAAAAAGAAAGAGAAAAAAAAAAGCTATGAAAACAATCATACAATCAAAGCCCTTTTTAATCACATGGAATTGAAATATATTTCGGTAATAAAATGATCCTGCCTTAATTATTTCCGAATCTTACATTGTGAGCTTTTATTATGCAGCAAATTACTGTACCATTAAAAGAATTTTAATACAATATAATATAATCACACATTCAGATACAAATTTATTATGTTATTTTGCAATTGAAAATTGTTATAGAGGTTTCCAATTAGAATTTATAATTGAGCAATTCCCAGTGGTTTAATAATATAACAATTCATTATTTTATGTAATCTCATTATGCTAAAAGAAATCAAGTTGCACAGAAAATATCATTTAGTACTCATCTTACATAAAGCTGGGCATTACTTCCTCTTTTTTTTTTTTTTTTTACAAAAAAGTCACAATTTTATCCTACAATTGAATGTTTTTTTTATTAACTAAATTCTAATAGAAAATGAACAACACACTATTCTCTAGTTCATAGTTTCAGCAAACATCCCATAGAAACACTGACCCCGCCCCTTAGTTATTTAGGAAATGTCAAACGGCGGAGCAGACAGACGATGGGAACCTTTGAAGAGACCGGAGGCTTTTTATTTCCTTTTTTTGGTGTCCAGCGGTGGGTCATGATTGATGATGGATCAACACCAGGGGACCTTTATTTTTTAATAAAGGACTTGTCAAAAACTTGTGTTGTGTCTTTACTCACTTTTTACACTTTTTTGGTGAATGGATAGGGGTACTATGTATCCCATAGTCATTCACATGAAGGGGACTGGGATCTGGGGGGCTTCCAGATTTCCATACCCCCCTGCCCACAGACCCTCACATCCACAGGAGCCAGGATTGTGGGGAAGACACCTTCGTCCCCATCAACATGGGGACAAGGTGCCTTGGGGTGGGGAGGCATGTGGCCTGGTATGGTTCACAAGGGGGGTGTTCGCTCATCCCCCCCCCCCCTTCCTGGCCTACTGGGCTGCATGCTCAGAAAAGAGTTTGGTATGGATTTTGGGAAAGGGGCACGCTGTTTTTTTTTTTATTTTGGCATGGGGGTTCCCCTTAGAATCCATACCAGTCCCAAAGGCCTTGGTATGGTTAAGGGGACCCCACACTGTTTTTTTTCTGCATTTTTCAATGCTGGTATTCTTTTGTTTACATTTCAGCTGTCAGTGGGAAAGCCCTCTGACAGCTGATGAGTCATTGGTTGTTAAGGATGCGGTGGCCGGCTTCTCACACAGAATTTTAATTGGTTGATTATTTTTTAACCAATCCAAACTCAAATTGTTCTAAAAATTTGGAATCCTGTACCGAAATAAAATTGATGTATTTTTTTCCCACAAACAGAGCTTTCTTTTAGTGGTATTTGATAACCTCTGCAGTTTTTATTTTTTGAGCTATAAACAAAACAAGAACCACAATTTAAAAAAAAAAAATATATTTCCTGACAGAACTCCATGGCAGCACACGTATGGGTAGGCTCCGCCTCCTCTCCTACCCTATAGGACCCCACTCCCATAAATTTTTGCTCCAAGCCAGGAGCCGTGTTCCTTTTTTGTCCTCCTTCCGCAAGAGAAGTCTTACCTTATAGGATGCGTTTTCTTACATACCTGGTGGCGTGTGGCTTTCCTGGATGATGCCTTTCTACCTTAGTCCAGCAATCTCAGTACTACTGGGTGGACCCGGGCAATTTGAAATGATGCCGGAAGATGCCATAAATCCTGAATGAGAGGTGGGCTGCATCGCTTGGCCAAACGTCCTTGCTACTAGCGGGAGGCCCTTATGCCCTGACGCACACGCTAGTCTCCGGTTGAGGAGCGTTCCAGGTCCTTCTGTCGGTATTGGTGGTAATGTATTGCTTACTTTTATATTTTATATAGTTTTGCTTCCTGGTTAGTATGGCGGCTGGAGCGCTCCTGCGTTCCAGGCCGTCGCTCTCGGCTCCTCCCCCTGCCTCCTGATTCCCAGTTGGGTGTTCATTGCGAGGCTTGGTTCCTAAGTGGTCTGCGCATGTGCGCACGCCACTTCCGGTCCTCCATGACGCGGTGGCGTCGGGGGGGGGGCGTGGCTTTACGGCTCCCGGGAAATTTAAACAGCTGATGGAGCTGTCATTTTTGGGATGTCTGTGGGCTTTTGCGGCGGCCTCCCCACGCTGTGTCTCTGCCTGTGTTTGGTAAGTCCTGTGCTGGGTCAGTCCTGCTTGAATGGGGGAGGGGAAAGGCGGCTATGGGAAGGTAAGATTGAGTTCTTACATCCTTCCTATTGCAGGTTATCTCGCTGTGATTTGCAATGGATGCCTCACCGCCCCCCGGTGGCCAGTCCCTGCGCAACAGGTGAGCTTTAGCTTTTAACTCTCGCTTGTCTGCCAGCTGGCTTACTGTAGCCTGAGCTTTTCTTTCCTTTGTTTTCAGCCCTTTTAGGTCTGACCAACGTCCTGCATCGGGATCAAAGGATAGATCACCTTCAGGCCATCACCATGCATCATCCAAATCCAGGCACCATAGATCCAGGTCTAGGTCTAGGCGCCATGATGATTGTCCAAGCCGGTCTTCCCGACATGCTGGCCGCCCCGCACACAAATCTTGCTGGGGCTGTAGGGCTGTAGTCCCTGAGGATAGATCCTTGTGTGATGCCTGCTATTCTCGGGCAATCAAGGAAAAACAAGTCCCAGATCCACCAGTGGAAACCCTGGTCAGGCGGATCGTGCAAGAATCCTTAAGGGATTGGGATCCCAACCGGCTGTCTGGTCATACAACTGATACTCCAGTTCTCCCTCAGAGGGAAGACGTAGAGCCAGGCACTTCCCAGCCTAGTCGCTTCTCGGATTCCTCTGAAAGTGAGGATGACCTAGAAGACCAAAGTTCAGGTTTTGATTTTGCCATGATCTCTCCGCTAGTGAGAGCGGTAAAAGAGGCGTTAAAATGGGAAGAGCCAGCAGACTCCCCAGCAAAACAGAAGAAATACTTTAAACATCTCAAGAAAGAACGGGATCATTTCCCTTTTCTGAGTGAGCTGGGGGAAATCATTACAGACGAATGGCATGGAGTTGAAAGAAAGAATTCCTTATCGTCCAAATTTTCCAGGTTATATACTTTTAAGACCGACAAAGTGAAGCATCTTGATTCTGCACCTACAATAGACGCAGCCTTGATGAGGCTAGTCAAACACGTTACCCTACCTTTGGAAGATTCCGTCTCATTTAAAGATGGTCTGGATAGACGAATTGATACGGATCTCAAAAAGATCTATCTGTTAGCTGGTATGACCTGCAAGCCAGCCCTAGCCCTTGCAGCAACATCCAAAGCTATGGAGGCTTGGGTAGATAACGTGGAGACCACACTGAAAGGTGTCTCAGAAGAAGCAGCCAGAAGCTCGGCTGTGTATGAACTAAGGTTAGCAACGGCCTTTTTGGGAGAGGCTTCCATTGATATCATTCGCCTGGTGGCGCGGGTCATGCTCTCTTCTGTCACGGCCAAACGTGCTTTATGGTTACGTCCCTGGCTGGCCGATCCTGCTTCCAAACAAGCCTGGTGCAGGATTCCGTTTGAGGGTGCGTCCCTTTTTGGCAACAAACTGGACAGTGCCATTACCCGTGCCACTGGTGGTAAATCAGGTTTCCTCCCTCAAGATCGCCGTTTGCTTGACTGCAGAAGATTTCAGCACAAACCAAGTTCGGATCGATCCAGAGAAGCTCGCTCTTACAGGCCTGGACGTGAGTTCAGAAAGAATTGGAAAAGATCTCAACCTACAGGTCAGAAGTTCAACAAGGGAACACCTTCTAGTGGTCGGGAGACCACAAAGTCTTTTTGATATCAGGCCTGCTCAAGCGTTGCGAGTAGGCGCTCGTCTACGTCAGTTTGCGCACGTTTGGGCAGCCTCGATTACAGACCAGTGGACCGTCAAGACCGTGTCTCATGGTCACGTTTGGTCTTTCGAAGAAACTCCAATTCTGCGGTTCATCCCTACGGCTCTACCTCGCGTGGAAGAAAAGAAGTCAATTCTTCTGTCATACGTAGATTCCCTGATCTCTCAAGGTGCTGTCATCCCAGTTCCGGCCGAAGAAAGGTTTCAAGGCCTTTATTCACCTCTATTCATGGTTCTAAAGAAAAACGGTTCTTGGAGGCCGGTCATAGACCTGACTCATCTGAACTCTTTCATAAAGAAAGAGAGGTTCAGGATGGAGACACTCTTCACTATCCGCCAAGTGGTGCAACCAGAAGATTGGATGATCTCCATAGATCTAAAAGATGCCTATTTCCATGTCCCAGTGGCAGCAGAACTACAAAAATTTCTTCGCTTTGCCGTGGGTCAAGTGCATCTCCAGTTTACCTGTCTCCCTTTCGGGCTTACCACCTCACCTCGAGTCTTTTCAAAGATCTTACTGGCTATTGTAGCTTTGATCAGATCGAAAGGGATCCGACTGTTTCACTACTTAGACGATCTGCTTCTTCTTTCTCAAGACCAAGCACAGATTCTGCAACACAGATCTCAGGTAATCTCCACCCTTCAAGAATTCGGGTGGCTCTTGAATCTGGAGAAAAGCCATCTGGATCCGACAAAATCCTTGATCTTCCTGGGGGCACTCTTCAACACCTCCAGAGGCACCATCTCTCTTCCAGTGGAGAAGATTCCGGTGATCCGCAGCAGAATACAACCGGCAATGTCAACCCCTTATCTTCGGGCATCACAGTGTCTGAAAATAATAGGGACCATGGTCTCCACGGCCCCCATGGTCAAGTGGGCACAGTGGAGGATGAGGCCCTTTCAAATCGGTTTCCTCCGCCAATGGAGTTCTGGGAATCCAGACACTCCTGTACGGATAACATCCTCTATGAGGGCGAGTCTGTCTTGGTGGCTACAACGGGAAAATCTCCTGAATTGTCATTCGATCGTTCCCGTTCCTTGGATCGTTGTGACATCGGATGCCAGCCAGACGGGCTGGGGTGCGCACTGCCTGTCAGAGGTGGCCCAGGGCAGGTGGGACTTTCCCACCCTCGGGTTGGTCTCAAATGTCCTGGAGCTTCGGGCAGCTTTTCGTGCCATCATGGCTTTCCGTCACTTGGTGAAAGGGTCCTCGGTCCTTCTACGGCTAGACAATACGACGGCAGTCGCATATATCAAGAGGCAAGGGGGCACCCGCAGTTCCTCCCTTCTGGAAGAAGTGAAACCGATCATGGCATGGGCCCAACGGAATCTTTCCAATCTATCAGCTGCTTATCTTCCAGGAGTCCAGAACGTTCAGGCAGATTTTCTGTCAAGAACCAATCTAGACAACAACGAATGGTCTCTTCATCCAGAAACCTTCAAGTGGGTCATCTCTCTGGGGATTCTTCCGGAGGTAGACCTGTTTGCCTCTCCAAACAATGCCAAACTGACGAAATTCTACTCGAGATGGCGTTACCCCCAAGCCTACGGGGTAGATGTTCTGACGGACCACTGGAAGTTCCACAAAGCATATGCTTTTCCCCCGGTCCCAGTGATATTCAAGTTCCTGCAGAGACTCAGGAGAGAGAGGGTAGAAATCATAGCAATTCTTCCGTTTTGGCCAAGGAGGCCCTGGTTTCCTCTGCTGCTCCAACTGAGCTTTCGGGATCCTGTTCCCCTGCCATTCAGGTCGGACCTTCTATCTCAGGGTCCAGTGCTGCATCCATGCCCAGCGCAGTTAAATCTCATGGCATGGTCCTTGAGAGGGAAAGACTAAAAGCTCTTGGCTGTCCAAGTGCGGCAATGTCCACAATGATGAGTGCCAGGAGACCGGGCACCAACAAAGTCTACGAGAGGATCTGGTCTAAGTTTGAGGATTACATGTCTAATGAGTCCGATTTCATCACTAATCCTAAGATCCATCACATTCTGGGGTTCCTCCAGACAGGCTTAGACCTATCTTTGGCTGTTGGCTCTCTCAGAGTACAGATCTCAGCAATCTCTGCCTTCACGGGGACCTCATGGGCAAAACATCCTCTGGTCCGGCAGTTTTTCAGAGGTGCGTCAAGAATGAGACCTCCCAGGAAACCCAGGTTCCCCAAATGGGACCTTCCACTAGTCCTTGAGTTTCTCTCAACAACAGTTTTGGAACATGGAGATTCCTTCTTCCTTAAGAATCTGTCTATGAAGACGGCCTTTTTAGTAGCCATCACATCGGCTAAACGTGTCTCTGAAATTAGTGACCTGGGTTGCAAAGAACCTTTTCTGACATTTTTTCCTGATCGGGTTGTCCTGGTCCCTATGCTAGGGTCCAATCCGAAGGTAAATTCAGTTTTTCATGTCAACCAAGAGATTGTGTTACCTACATTCAAGTCTCAAGATGACCAGAGTACACATCCGTTGGATGTGGGCGAAGTCCTTCAAACATACTTGAAGTTCACAGCTTCCTTTCGCAAGTCAGACTATCTGTTTGTTCTCTTTTATGGAAAGAACAGAGGCAAGAGGGCTTCTTCCAGAACAATTTCTAGCTGGATAGTTCAGACCATCCAGTGGGCATATAGAGCCAAGGGACTGGCTCCTCCGGAAGTGGTGATGGCTCATTCCACCAGAGGGATTTCTACGTCTTGGGCGGCTTCCCTTCATGTTGCACCAGATGTCATTTGCAGAGCGGCCTCATGGTCCTCAATTAACACTTTCATGTCACACTATTGTGTTGAACCTGCTTCTTTATCCTCAGTTGATTTTGGTTTAAAAATTTTGTCTGTTGACGGTGCAAATTAAACCTATTTCTGTTTGACCAGCAGTTGCCCACCCGGGTGTGTATGGCTAGTTATTTCCCATACGTGTGCTGCCATGGAGTCTGTCAGGAAAACGGAAAATTTATATCAATACTTACCGTAATTTTCCTTTCCTGATAGAACTCCATGGCAGCAGGAGTTCCCTCCCATCTGCTGGAGTAGTCTATATATGGAACACGGCTCCTGGCTTGGAGCAAAAATTTATGGGAGTGGGGTCCTATAGGGTAGGAGAGGAGGCGGAGCCTACCCATACGTGTGCTGCCATGGAGTTCTATCAGGAAAGGAAAATTACGGTAAGTATTGATATAAATTTTCCGTTTTATATATATATATATATATATATATATATATATATATATATATTTATATTATATATATTGTATATATATAATT
This sequence comes from Pelophylax lessonae, assembly GCF_965119305.1. Lineage (NCBI taxonomy): Eukaryota > Metazoa > Chordata > Amphibia > Anura > Ranidae > Pelophylax > Pelophylax lessonae. The sequence goes on from NC_138772.1 coordinate 408,657,697, forward strand.
TTACTTTTTGCTATAAAACATACCCAATAAAAAAATTTAAAAAATCAAATGTTTTCATCCATTTATGCCAATATGTATTCTGCTACATATTTTTGGTTAAAAAAATCCTAATAAGTGTATATTGATTGGTTTGAGCAGAAAGTTATAGCATCTACAAACTTTGGGATAAATTTATGGATGTTTTATTTTTTCAATTGTTTTTATTAGTAATGGCACCGATCAGCGATTTTTAGCGGGACTGCGACAATGGAGAAATCGGACACCAAGTGAAACATTTTGGGGACCAGTGACACCAATATAGTCCAAAAATTATAAATTATATGCTGCGCAACATAAAGTGCTTTATAAATATATATATAAAATTGCATGTAAGTAATAAATAAGTGTCAAATAATTGTGCATTTGATCAAATCATGGTTAAAATAAAACAAATATATAATTAAATAAAGTGCATTAGTAGTGATACTAATATCATCAACAGTGTTTTAAAATATTTTTAAACTGATCAATGAAAATGAATATTGCACATATAAACAATGATCAAAAAATAAATAGTGAATAAAGCGCATGACACAGGGTCTCCGTGTCTTCAAAGGGGGATATAATCTTTATCAGACCAGTACTGTATTTGCACCTTCAAATCATTATGTGATGTATAATGATAATGTAGCCATACTGAGGGCTTATATCCCTCTTTATGTCTTTTTAAACTTAAGAGAATATTGGACCACCATAGTAACCAGAGAAGGGGACCCCAGGATTATTTAACTAAGGCCTGATACCCCTGTAGGGGTGTTCAACTCTGATACCTTATACCCGTGGACCCTAACACCAAAGGACCTTGGTACTCAGGACTCGGGGAGAATATTGGACCACCCTAGTAACCAGAGAAGGGGACCCCAGGATTATTTACCTAAGGCCTGATACCCCTGTAGGGGTGTTCAACTCTGGTGAGTGCGGTCCAAGGGGTGCGGGGAGCACTGAATTGTCACCAACATCCGAGCACCTCTAAAAATTCTCCAATAGAGCACCTGCACTCAAGTCACTTTTTGCTCTCTCTCTTTAAGAAGGGTATTGCATTGTGGGACCACCCTCCCTCCTTTTTGACTTTTCTAGTCATTACGGACTTACCAGTACTTGGACTATCTGTGTCAGATTTTAGAGTGGTTTTATAAGATTTTTCATTTATCTTGTGTCTATATATGATACTATTTATTGTATAGTACCTTGTTTTACACTTCACAGTATTGTATATTTTTTATATATTTTTTATATATTTTTCTAACACTTCACAATATTGCATTTTTTTAAGTGGAACCAACTCAATTGATTTTTTACTAATTTTTTATCAATTGCCCTATTTATTAGGCTGACACTACTTACATCAATTTAATTTTATTCACATTTTTCATTCACTTTTATTCACATTGGATTTTCCACTTATTTTTTTCTTTCTTCAATTGTTTTAGCACCATCATATACCCCTCACAGGGTTGGATCACTTATTATAGTTAAATTTATTTTCACCAGTCACCTTTAATGCACTTGACACTTTATTAACATCTACAGTGGAGAGACACATCTTATATTTATATTTATGTAGCATCATTGTAAGACACACAGAATATTTAACATATTTTGGCAGCGCCATACACCTCTCTTGTTATCTTTTCAGTAACCAGAGTGTATCACCTTCAGTTATTGCAGATACGTCTGTTTCTAGTAGTAAAAATGGACAAATAGTGATCGCGCGTACACTGTGGCTTCTGTGCGTGGCTCCCCCCTACGCATTTCATCATAAGTGGTGTCATCAGGGGTATGCATTAAAAACAACTAGTGTAAATATGAAATTAGGGTATTATGGTGGATAAAAGACAGAAGTAATTAATTGTAAAATTGTTCAAATTAAGTTACAAACTTTAGAGAGGAAAAAAAGGAGGAGAGATGGCTAAGCTGTTATCAAAAAGCTCTGATATGAGCTTGGGACAGCATGAAATGGCATTGGTCAACCAAAATGTCAGAAAAGGTACCCCAGTTGCAAGGAAGAGAAAGGAAAGAGAATATTCGAAAACTATGTATTATAATCTAGATGGGTCCATTGTACAATGAGTGAACCAACACCTTTCTGAGTGAAAATAGGAAATACTGACTCCGCTTTGTAGTTTGACCTTCCTCTCATCAGGTGGTCTAGAAAAGGAAATCTTAGAAAAAATTACAATGCAGTCAAATATATTATAATTTGAGTGTAACCATGAGGTCTCTTTTAATAGGCTGAGATATTTTTCTTGTACCCTTGTGTAAGAGAGTGGGTCAGGGAATGTACGAAGTATATGTAAAGCATGATTGATTTTATTATTTGTGAGGATGGTTATGCTCATGGAAGGCATACTGGTCACTCTCTCATACTGGTCACTGGAAGTTCAACATGGCACCTCACGGCGAAGAACTCTCTGAGGATCTGAAAGAAATAATTGTTGTTCTACTTAAAGATGGCCTAGGCTTTAAGAAGATTGCCAAGATCCTGAAACTGAGCTGCAGCATGGTGGCCAAGACCATACAGTGGTTTAACAGGACAGGTTCCACTCAGAACAGGCCTCGCCATGGTCGACCAAAGAGGTCAAGTGCACATGCTCAGCATCATATCCAGAGGTTGTCTTTGGGAAATAGATGTATGAGTGCTGCCAGCATTGCTACAGAGGTTGAAGGGGTGGGGTAGCCTGTCAGTGCTCAGACCATACGCTGCACACTCCATCAAATTGGTCTGCATGGCTGTCGTCCCATTAGGAAGCCTCTTCTATGCACAAGAAAGCCCACAAACAGTTTGCTGAAGACAAGCAGACTAAGGACATGGATTACTGGAACCATGTCCTGTGGTCTGATGAGACCAAGAAAAACCTATTTGGCTGAAAAGGTGTTGAGTGTGTGTAGCAGCAACCAGGTGAGGAGTACAAAGACAAGTGTGTCTTGCCTACAGTCAAGCATGGTGGTGGGAGTGTCATGGTCTGGGTCTCCATGAGTGCTTCCAGCACTGGAGAGCTACAGTTCATGGAGGGAACCATGAATGCAAACATGTACTGAGACATACTGAAGCAGAGCCTAATCCCCTCCCTTTGGAGATTGAGCTGCAGGGCAGGATTCCAACATGTTAACGGCCCCAAACACACCTCCAAGACAACCAATGCCTAGCTGTCATCATGGAGGAGTGGAAGAGGACTCCAGTGGCAACCTGTGAAGCTTTGGTAAACTCCATGCCCAAGAGGGATAAGGCAGTGCTGGAAAATAATGGTGGCCACACATAATGTTGACACTTTGGGCCCAATTTGGACATTTTGACTTAGGGGTGTACTCACTGTTGTTGCTAGCGGCTTAGACAAATAATGGCTTTTTGTTGAGTTATTTTGAGGGGACAGAAAATGTACACTGTTATACAAGCTGTACACTCACTACTTTACATTGTAGCAAAGTGTTATTTCTTCAGTGTTGTCACATGAAAAGATAGAGTAAAATATTTACAAAAATGTGAGGGTGTACTTACTTTTGTGAGATACTGTATGTATATATATATATATATATATATATATATATATATATATATATATATACTTCTCAAAAAATGTAATTTTCTAAAGGAATCCTTTACATTTGCAGATTAGATTCTTCTGGCTCTTATTTATAGGAGTAGATCGAGCCACACTGAACATGACAAATCAAAATGCTTTTATTTTATTTGAGAAGTTCTGTGTTCAAATCCTTGACATATCTTGGACTCCACTGAATATACCACCTCAATACTTGGCACTTTCACCCCCTTCCTGTCCTGTCCTGGCCAATTTTTTAGTGCTGTTGCGCTTTGAATGATAATTACTAAATCATGTAACACTGTATCCATATGAAATTTTTATCATTTTCTTTTAGATAAATAGAGCTTCCTTTTGGTAGTATTTATCCACCTCTGTTTTTTTTTTTTTTTGCGCTATAAACAAAAAAAAAGACCAAAGGTTTTGAAAAAAGCTTGCTTTTCTTACTTTCTGTTATACAATTTTGCAAATAAGTAATTTTTATTCATAGGTTTAGACCAAATTTTATACTTCTACATTTCTTTGGTAAAAATAACCCAAATTGGTGCATATTAGTCTGTGTGAAAGTTATAAAGTCTACAAGCTATGGTTCCAACCATTGAAAATTGATCACACCTGATGTACTGATGGCCTATCTAATTTCTTGAGGCCCTAACATGCCAAGACAGTACACACATTTTCACACAAATGTCATATTACAAGTTAATTCTCACACACGGCATAAGCAATCTTGGAACTGCACCCAAAAACACATTCTGATACACCTCCTGAGTATAAAGATAACACATACAGTATGTGAGACTTTTTCACAGTCTAGCCACATAGAGAGACCCAACATCCAAGGAGTACCTTAATGCATTATCCACTGTAAAACTAGGCCTTCTTCTGACACAATTTGTTTACAAGTAAAATCAGCATTTTTGCTAGAAAATTACTTAGAACCTCCAAATATTATATATTTTAGTAGCAGAGGCCCTAGAGCAGTGTTTCTCAACTCCGGTCCTCAGGGCACACTAACAGGCCAGATTTTAAGTATTACCTTGGGGAGATGCAGACTAGAGAACTGCAATCACTGAGCAGCAAATGATATCACCTGTGATTTATTTTAGGTTTCTTGTAAATCTGGCCTGTTAGTGTGCCCCGAGGACCGGAGTTGAGAAACACTGCCCTAGAGCATAACATGGTGGGTTTTGCAAATTTCTATGTCACACGGTATTTGCGCAGTAGTTTTTCTAACACAATTTTACACACTAATGCATGAATACACTTTAACCACTTTAGCCTCGGAAGATTTGGCTGCTCAAAGACCAGGCCTTATTTTGCGATTCGGCACTGCGTGACTTTAACGGACAATTGCGCTGTACCAAAACTAATTTGACGTCCTTTTTTTCCCACAAACAGATCACCTGTGTGGTATTTGATCACCCCTGCAATTTTTTTGCGCTATAAACAAAAAAAGAGCGACAATTTTGAAAAAATAACAATATTTTTCACATTTTTTTATATGAAAAATGAAAAAATATGTAAAAATCAACATTTTTTAACATTTTAGGCCAATTTGTTTTCTGCTGCATATTTTTGGTAAAAAAAAATCACAATAAGCGTATTTTGATTGGTTTGCGCAAAAGTTATTGCGTTTACTAACTACGGGAAAGATTTATGTAATTTTTATTGTTTTTTTTTTTTACTAGTAATGGCGGCGATCTGCGACATTGCAGAGGACAGATCGGACCCCTGACTGACATTTTTTACACTTTTGGGGGTACCAGTGACATTACTACAGTAATCAGTGCTATAAATATGCACTGTTACTGTCAAAATGACACTGGCAGGGAAGGGGTTAACTTTATTGGTGATCAAGGGGTTAAGTGTGACCCTAGGGGCATGATTCTAACTGTCAGGGGGTGTGGCTTGTTAGATCATCACAGAGACATGCGATCCTATATAGCAGGATCGCAAAGCCTCTGTGATGATCTAAGGGAGAATGACAAACGGCTGTGTTTACATCAGCCGTCTGTCTTTCTCCCTCTGCAGCGGGAGATCAGGAGTGACCGGCGGCTATCGGAGCCGCCGGTCACTCGCGCTAGCTCCTCAGGGAATGAGCGGGGGTGGGAGCACGATGCGCGCTCGCCCCCCACAGGCGGCTGAGCAAGTGACATACCCCTATGTCACTTTACCCAACAGCGGCTGCCTGCCACAGTATATCTGCGGTGGGCGGTCGTTATGTGGTTAATGTATTTTGATGCACACAAAGTCAATATAATACCCAATTTTTCTGGTAAAATTTTGTGTTGCACTGAGTAAATGGATACCAAACATGTCGCACCCTAAAATTGAACACGCTTGTGAAATGGCGCCAAACTTCGGTATTTAAAAATCTCCATAGGGAAAGGTTTTTTAGCCTTTATTTGTTATCAATTTAAAGTTACACAGGTGGTCTGGTGCTAGAATTATCTCTCTAGCTCTGACATTCAGGGCAATACCTCACATGTGTGGTGCGATTGCTGTTTATGTTTGGACCAACAAGTACTTTCGCCTCTGCACACATGCACGAGGGGATGGGGGCGCTTTACATTTTTTATTATTATTGGTGGGACACTGGTATACACTGACAGATGTTTTTGTGCACTTGTACACTGTGATTGATCATTCACCGGCAGACACTTACAGATGTTTATGTTGCAATAAAACACTATTGCAAATGTTTTTGTGCACTGGTACACCATGACAGATATTGATGTGACCCTGGTACACCGTGACAGATGTTGATGGGACACAGGTACACTGTGACAAATGTTTTGTACACAGGTACAGATGTTGATGGGACGCTTATACAGATACTGAAGGGACACTTGGACAGGGACAGATGGTGCTTGATGTACTGTGTGGGGATGGCTGCAGTCTGTGTAGTCCCTGTGTAATTTAACACTAAAATAATCAGTTACACAGAGAACTGTCATGGCTACCACATCCCTCGCCCCCCACACTAAGTTCTTACTGAGCTCAGCAGGTAGAGCCTACACAGAGACACATGCCTTTGTTTACACTGTGTGATGGCTGTGAGTGAATCAATCAAAGGCACCCATATCCCGACCTGTGATCATAGGATTGCAAAACTGCATGACTCGCATTCTGACAGGGCCTACTGGTAAATCCAGTCAGAATGGGGAAGCTCTCACCTGGCCATTCATGTGCAGTGTTTGGGTGGGAATCGGTTAAATATACTGAAGTTTGGAGGCGCCAATGTTTTAGAATCTTGTGGACTAACTTTTGAATGGTTCATTTCCATCATACTAAGGGATTGTGTTTAACATTAGTTTGCTCACTAAGCGTATAGTCAACTTATCTGGGCATTTAGCTAAACTAAGTCTTATCTCCTTCCACTAGAAGTTACTTTAAGCAAGTGACATAAAAGCCATAGCTTTAATAAAATATTAACCTTTGGAATGCATGCTTATCCTATATGAAAGGAAAAATAAAGTTTTATGTTAATATAGGTTAACAAAGGGGGGTCATATTTTATAGGATAATTAACAAAAATGTGATTGTAGCTTTCTAGATAAAACAGCACTTACATATTTATTCTTTTTTTTTTTTTTTCAAATAGAATTTATTGAAAGAAAAGGAGTACAAAAACAAGAAAAACAGTCTGAGCAACAAAATTTGGTGTGACTAGACAATAAATGCATCCATCACCAATACGTAGTCTAACAGATGAAAAAGAAATGAGTCATAATTGGAACCATAACAGTGAGATAGCTGAATGGTTCTCAGCAAATGGACCACAAATGCGGTCGAAAAATTGTGGTGGGGGAGGTAATAAGCATTAGTCCTACAGTAAATGATCACTAACTGGTAGCAGAATAAGTGAAAGTTCTATTAAAAGACTCCAATTCTTCACCATACAATAGCAATGTCAGAAAGTCGTGCCATTTGGTAAAGAAACATTCTTTTGATGTCTTTAAGTTGAAATCTGTGTTGATCTGGTCCTTGTGGAGGAGACTGATAAGCTCTCGTTTGACTTGGGTGATAGAAGGACAGATCGGGGATATCCAGTTGGAAAGGACAGCCCTCCGAGCTATCAACAGACAAGTCAGAATCCAGGTGTAAGGGTAGGGGGGCAGGCCTGTTGGACCACACCTGAAGTTGTTTGTCCCAATGTCCGAATATTAGCAGTAGAGGATTCTTGGGAAGTTGTAAAAGCGTGATTTCATTTATGAAGGATAGTACTTAGTCCCAAAATGCAGAAATAAAGGTGCACGACCATAATCTGTGCTTTAGCTTGGGTCTTTCAGCGTTGCATAACGGGCAAACACTAGATTGAGGATTGTTCTTTCCAGATAAGAATAGTATATAGGCCCGATGTAGGATCTTCAGCTGAGTTTTTTTTTGTACCCCAGGAAAATTTTTGTTACAATGTCCTCATCTGGAAAGTCTCTAGCCCAATTAGCTGTGGTCGAGGATGCAAGATTTGAAGTAGCTGAACTGATGAGAGGCTTATATATGTTGGAAATGCTGAATTTCCCTGATTCCTGAAGGAGATCGATTAGCGAGTCCCTAAACCTCCGTTGGTAATCCCTGCAAGCTGAAACTTTGTGCTAGGAAGAAGGCATGGGAACCAGGAAGACCAAACTTCTCATTGATAACTTGAGGGGGTCGTGGCAAGCCCATGTCTAGATCACAAAGGTCCGAAAAGTTCAATAAACCTTTCCACACTTTAAATGCAGGAAGGTCCAGACCTTTGGGGAAGTTAGGATTCCCCAGGATCTACACAAATTTGGAAATTAAGAAAGGGAGCCGCAGGCGCTTTCTCACTTCCCTCCAGGCTATGACAGTGTCTCGTAGGAGGATATTGTGTTGGAGTTTTGGAGGCATGGATTTCCATTTGGTGTGAAGGAGGGCCATTAGTAAGAGAGGGTGAGACATCTGTGATTCCATAGTGCAATTGGAATAGTGGGATGTCTGAGAGATCCAGGCAAGTGCTATTCTAAGTAGGCATGACAAATTATACACTCTGACATTAGGGAGATTTATACTGCCCTCGCTCCTGGAGAGACAGAGCCTTTTAAAATATATAAATGGTTGTTTGCCTTTCCCCAGGAATTTGGAAATAGCTTGATTGATCATCTGGACATCTTTATGTTTGAGCAGTATAGAGAGAGTCAGCATAGGATAAAGAATTTGAGCAAAGCTGACCATCTTAACTAGATGACATCTCCCCAACAGGGAGAGCGGCAGATCCATCCAACTGTGCAATTCCTGACAGACTTTGCTAAAAAGGGGAGGGTAGTTGAGTGTGTAAATGGAAGAGGGGGCTTTTCCCACCTTGATTCCCAAGTAGGTAATGTGAGACTTGGCCAGGGTGAAAGGGGAGCTCGACACCCAAGTTGGATGAGGTGAGGGGCCTAGAGGAAATATTTCACTTTTAGAATAATCAATCCTTAAACCCGAGCAAAGTCTAAATCTGTCAAACGTGGATATTATAGTTTGCATGTCTGCCAAGGGTTTTTTTTTTGCCTTGTGCCTTTATGAAGATAAAAGTCCTTGGTAAGGGAACCAGCCACCCAGAGCTTGGCCGTCGGAGAAGTGTACATGGACTCCACTAGATGCGTAAATGGTCCAGTGAAACCCATCTCAAGCAAAACCATAGAGAGCCAATCAAAGTTTACATTATCAAAAGCTTTCTCTTAAGTCTTGGATGGGATCCTTGGTGAGCACGCCTGAGGAAATCATGGGAGAGTTGGCCTGCTTCTATGAAACCTTGTATTTAACTAAGACTGCTTATTTGAGTTGGAACAGAACCTACTATACCTTACTTTCCCCACTTTGACTGACATACAGAGACTGGATGCATCACTCACTTTGGAGGAATTGCAGGAGGCGGTTTGCTTGTTTCCAAATTGTAAGGCACCGGGGGAAGATGGTATCCCATCTTATAGAAGTATATAAACAACATGCTGAAGTGATCCTCCCTAGGTTACTGCAGGTTTTCCATGAGTCCCTGGAGACTGGTGCTCTGCCACCTTCTTTGTATAGGGCAAACGTGGTTTTACTTCAAAAACCGGGTAAGGATCTGGTTGATCCTTGGTCCTACAGACCAATTTCCTTATTACAGTGTGACGTAAAAATCTTAGCAAAGGTCCTGGCACTCAGACTGAATGGTGTGATCATGTCCTTAATACATACTGATCAGGCAAGTTTTATGCCCCAAAATAAACTGCAATCAATCTTTGGAGATTGTTCCTGAATATACAATCCCGGGCGGACAATCTGGGTTCCAGGGCGCTGCTGTCCCTTGATGCCGCTTAGGCGTTTGACAGCGGGGACTGGACCTTTTTGTGGGAAGTTATGGTAAAATTTGGGTTCGGACCTGTATATATCTCCTGGGTAAAACTTCTTTATGCTAGACCGCAGGCTGCTATCTGGAATTTTGGCCATATCTCACACTATTTTGATTTGGGTAGGGGAACCAGGCAGGGTTTCCCTCTGTCCCCCCCTTCTCTTCGCCTTGGCTATTGAATCCCTGGCAATTCGGATAAGGTCCCTTCTGGATATACAGGTTTTTTGATACAGTAGTATTCATGAAAAGGTGATGCTCTACGTTGACGACACTTTGCTCTTGCTAGGTGACACAGATGCTTCCTTAAGGCAGCCATGGCTACGATAGAGGAATTTGGAAAATACTCTGGCCTATTGATAAATTGGTCTAAATCTGCACTGATGCTCCTTGATGGGGATGGGTCTCAACAGGTGGCACCCTCGTGCCCCATTATCGTCACCGTCCAATTTAAATACCTTGGTGTGCTGGTATCCCCTTGGTGTGTGACTTTTGCAGATTGAATATTTCTCCTCTTCTTCAGTGGTTTAGGGACTGGATAAAAACATGGAACTCTTTGTACTTGTCAGTGGTGGTTAGGGTGAATTTGATTAAAATGATACTCCGCCACAATTATTGTACCTGTTACATAACTCTCCTATGATGATTTCCCTAATAACTTTTAAATTAATCAACTCTATCTTCCGCACACTGATTTGGAAAAACGGGACTCCTATGATTAAACTTGAACAGCTACAGAGGCCCAAAGACGAGGGGGGACTACCTAAACCATAGTTGTATTACTTAGCGGCTCAATTGCAACACCTATTAGGGGCTATGGGGGATGGGGACGATATAGACAGTGTGTCCACTAGCCCATCCCTGGTGATAATGAGACCCATGACTCGCGAGGGACCCCTGTTCTCAGCTTTGGAGGTGCAAGCATTTGGAAAACCACATAAGCCTTACCCTACCTACAATCTTATCCAGAAGGTGTGGAACAAAACTAAATACCTAGAGGGGGCAGAGGGATTTATTGAGCATAGTCCTATTTGGCTAAGTGATACTTATCTAGAGATCGCTAAATTACAATCTGGGATCCGATGGAAAGTGTATGGGGTGACCCACTTTAAACATATTTTTTGTAATGGGATATTACTGATGTTTCCAGAGTTACAGGCTAAGTGCAATCTTCCTTCTTCCATGTACTTTCTATATCTACAGCTTATGCATGTGGTTAAGGCCCAAAGCGCATCCTCTAAATGGGTGTTGTCCCAAGTTCCAATCTTTGACATGGTTAGAGATACTACAGTGTCTAAGGGGTTTATTTCACAGTGCTATGCTTAATTGCTATGGATGCACTTGAAACAGCACCCACTAGGAATGCTGGTGAAGTGGGAGAAGGATGTGGGTCCAATGGAGACTGAGCAGTGGGACGAGGCCTTCCAGACGGTGACAATCTGCTCTTTAAATGTTGCCCTAAGACTGACGCAATTATGCATAACACTTAGAGTTTACTACACTCCTTACCGACAGCACGCGTGGGACTTCCGGTCGACCCAGCCTGTGCGAGGTGCCGGACGGGACCATGGTGACCTTATTCACTTACTTTGGCGATGCCCGAAGTTGCATCCCTACTGGACGGGCCTGGTACAGACTCTTAACAATGTGTTCCAGGTATCATTGGTGGTTGCTCTATTAAAATGTCTGTTGGGAGTACTGGGTGAATATGATTGTGATAAGCAGGGCTTTTTTTTCTGCCGGAACGGCGTTCCGGAACCTTTGGCAGCAAGCCCTGTTCTCTGCCACTTGTCATGTAACACTGAAGCTGATGACTCACTTCCTCCACCAGCTTCTGTGTGGTAGTGACGGCGCTGCATCCAGGGCACATGAATAGGGATGTGACTGTCCAGGGTCTGGATGCTGCAAATGTAACATTTTTTTTTTGTCTTTGGGGCTTGGGGAGGCGGCGGCTTCTTACTCCACCCGCCGTCTGTCCCTACTGTGTAGCACGGAGTCAGGGTTCACTGAAGTGCTGTGAAACTCCTCCTCCAGCTCTCTGCTACATTCCTTATAGCTGGAGAGGAGCAGAGCTGCAGGAACGTCACTAGCTTTTTAAAAAAAAGCCCGGGCAGAGCTAACAGAGCGGTCAGCGGTGCTGGCTGCATTCTGAGAGAGGTGAGAGAGCTGTGGGTGAGGACGAGAATATGTCAAAAGGTGAGAGAGCTCTTTGTGTGGGTGTGAGGGAGGGGAATATTGTAACCAGGTGAAAAAGCCTTTTGTGTGTGTGGGGGGGGGGGGAGGGGATGATATGTGAACAGGTGAGAGCTGGGGGGGGGATTTGTGAACAGGTGAGAGCTGGGGAGGGTTTGTGAACAGGTGAGAGCTGGGGGGGGATTTGTGAACAGGTGAGAGCTGGGGAGGGTTTGTGAACAGGTGAGAGCTGGGGAGGGTTTGTGAACAGGTGAGAGCTGGGGGGAGGGGATGATTTGTAAACAGGTGAGAGCTGGGAGGGAGAGGAGGATTTGTGAACAGGTGAGAGAGCTGGGGGGAGGGGATGATTTGTAAACAGGTGAGAGCTGGGGGGTGGTTTGTGAACAGGTGAGAGCCTGGGGGGGAGGATTTGTGAACAGGTTAGAGAGTTGGGGGGAGGGGATGATTTGTGAACAGGGGAGAGAGCTGGGGTGAGGGGAGGATTTGTGAACAGGTGAGAGAGCTGGGGGGAGGGGATGATTTGTGAACAGGTTAGAGAGCTGGGGGAGGGGAGGATTTGTGAACAGGTGAGAGAGCTGAGGGGGAGGGGAGGATTTGTGAACAGGTTAGAGAGCTGGGGGGAGGGGAGGATTTGTGAACAGGTGACAGCTGGGGTCATGATTATAGAATGATTAGCACAGTATACAGGGGTAGTGGTTAGGAGTGTGTATCATACAGTGTACCTTACATGCGCCTGATCATAGCCTTGATGCTGTGCTGTATGGTACATACTGTACCTTTTAATGTTCTGTACTGTACATGTTTATGGCTGCTGCACCCTGTATGATATGCACTCCTCAGCACTAAGGATGATCGAACTTTTGAAAAGTTCGGTTCGACCAGAACACCCGAATTTCCCAAAAGTTCGGTTCGGATTTCAGAACCCCATTGAAATCAATGGGACCCGAACTTCGGTAATCAAAAAACACCATTAAAAAAACCCAATAAATGCCCCTAAAAAGTGCCTAGGGTTCTGGGTCATGCCCCATTAACTATTAATCACACAAAAAAAAGTTCTTAAAAATTGTCATTTCTGATAAAAAAGCCAATTATTGAAAAAAAAAAAAAAGAGAGAGATTTTTTGATTTTTACTTTGTATCTGGGGGGTCTAAAAGGTGTGCATGTGAAGTTTCAGCTCTGTAGCATGTCCAGAACCATGAAAAAAAAAAAAAGATAATTTTTCAGTAGAACAGGGATGTGGGTCGGGACCCTCCTTTAACTTTAACACCTATATGATCTTTTTTTCTGGTTCTGGACATGCTACAGAGCTGAAACTTCACAGGTACACATTTTAGACCCCCCAGACACAAAATTACACAAAAAAAGTTCTTAAAAATTGTCACTTTTGATAAAAAAAAAGCCAATTATTGAAAAATTAAAAAAAAAAAAAGAGATTTTTTGATTTTCGTATCTGGGGGGTCTAAAAAGTGTACATGTGAAGTTTCAGCTCTGTAGCATGTCCAGAACCATGAAAAAAAAGATTGTTTGTATTAGAAAACTTTCAGCACAGGAGGTTGGCTCCGCTGCTGTAACACCTTGCCGGTTTAATAGAAGGCATTTTTTTGGGTTCTTTGCAGTCAGGAAAAACATCTGAACTTGTGTATAGTGGTACTGTGCACAAGTTCTGATGTTTTGCCTGCCTCCAAAAACCCCCAAAAAATGCCAGCAAAACACACCTGGGCATTTTTTTTTTTTTGACGCTAGCGTTTTTTGGCATTTTTTGGGGTTCTTTTGAGGCAGGCAAAACATCTGAACTTGTGTATAGTGGTGTATATACACACATCCATATATTTATATACACACCTAGACGTATATAGGTGTGATAGTAGCAGAAATATATGCTTGCGCTAATGAAATCATTTACAGTAATATATTTCTGCTACTATCACACCTATATATGTCTAGGTGTGTATATAAATATATGTATGTGTGTATATATACCACTATACACAAGTTCAGATGTTTTGCCTGCCTCAAAAGAACCCAAAGAAATGCCAAAAAAACGCTAGCGTCAAAAAAAAAAATGCCCAGGTGTGTTTTTGCTGGCATTTTGTGGGGGTTTTTGGAGGCAGGCAAAACATCAGAACTTGTGCACAATACCACTATACACAAGTTCAGATGTTTTTCCTGACTGCGAAGAACCCAAAAAAATGCCTGCTTTGAAACCGGCAAGGTGTGGAGAGAAGCTAACCCCCTGAGCTGAAAGTTTTCTAATACATACAATCCTTTTTTTTCTGGTTCTGGACATGCTACAGAGCTGAAACTTCACAGGTACACCTTTTAGACCCCCCAGACACAAAATCACACAAAAAAAGTTCTTAAAAATTGTCATTTTTGATAAAAAAAAGCCAATTATTGAAAAAATTAAAAAAAAAAAAAGAGAGATTTTTTGATTTTTTACTTTGGATTTCAGATCTGGGGGGTCTAAAAAGTGTACATGTGAAGTTTCAGCTCTGTAGCATGTCCAGAACCATAAAAAAAAGATTGTTTGTATTAGAAAACTTTCTGACAGGGGGTTGGCTTCGCTGCTGTAACACCTTGCCGGTTTAATAGAAGACATTTTTTTGAGTTCTTTGCAGTCAGGAAAAACATCTTAACTTGTGTATAGTGGTATTGTGCACAAGTTCTGATGTTTTGCCTGCCTCCAAAAACCCCCAAGAAATGCCAACAAAAACACACCTGGGCATTTTTTTTTTGACGCTAGCGTTTTTTTGGCATTTTTTGGGGTTCTTTTGAGGCAGGGAAAACATCTGAACTTGTGTATAGTGGTATATATACACACATACATATATTTATATACACACCTAGACATATATAGGTGTGATAGTAGCAGAAATATATTACTGTAAATGATTTCATTAGCGCAAGCATATATTTATGCTACTATCACACCTATATATGTCTAGGTGTGTATATAAATATATGGATGTGTGTATATACACCACTATACACAAGTTCAGATGTTTTGCCTGCCTCAAAAGAACCCCAAGAAATGCCAAAAAAACGCTAGCGTCAAAAAAAAAAATGCCCAGGTGTGTTTTTGCTGGCATTTTTTGGGGGTTTTTGGAGGCAGGCAAAACATCAGAACTTGTGCACAATACCACTATACACAAGTTCAGATGTTTTTCCTGACTGCAAAGAACTCAAAAAAATGCCTGCTTTGAAACCTGCAAGGTGTGGAGAGAGGCTAACCCCCTGAGCTGAAAGTTTTCTAATACATACAATCCTTTTTTTTTTACAATTCACTAATGATTGGTCTAGGGACCCCCTAGTCACTCCAATCACATTCCTAGCATTCTCCTGCCCCCTCAATTGGCTTTTGCTAATGGTTCTGGTCCAATCACGGCTTTTAATGCCCATTTCCTGAAGCATTGCATTTTGGGCGGTTCTGGTTGCCGAATTCCGAACTTTTTGGGCAAAAAGTTCTAAATTCGGCCGAACCTCGAACACCCAATGTTCGGGCCGAACCGATGGTCGACCCGAACCGTTCGATCATCCCTACTCAGCACTGCACAATACATACTCCTGAGTCCTGTACTCTGTGTGCTTCTCTTTTCTGAACCTTGCGCCTTCTGCGATACGCAGTTCTAAGCCTCGATCACACCCACTTTTGGCAACCGTATAATTTTTACCTCTGAGGAAGGCGTGGCTGGGGGTGGGGCTGTGGGCGGAGTTGGGGTGGAGTTGTGGGCAGAGTTGTGGGCGGGGAAGGTGAGTTCCAGCACCTATTCTCTGAGAAAAAAAGCCCTGGGGATAAGTATGGAAAAGAAGTTATTCATAGAGCCCTGTTCCAGGCTAGGAAGTTGATCATGGTGCATTGGAAGTCGGAGGACCCCCCAACTTTAAAAGAATGGATTACTACAATGGATAATGTTCTCAGAATGGAGAAAGTAATTTTTCAACATAGGGGAATCATGGTCAAGTTTGAAAAACTGCGGGCACCTTGGCTGGATACCCCGGGGCTTGCTCCAGTCGATCTGGTGATGGGCAGGATGTTGGAATGTTGGGAAACAAGCTGTCACTTGTAAACACAGAAACCAGGTGGGCTCAAGGAGCAGAGACCTTGAGCCAAAGGTGGTGGAACTGAGTTCCACCAAGTTCCATCTGAAAAAAATCCCTCTTGGTAAGCAATGTATCTGGGGAGGCTCTGCTTGGCGGGGGGGGGGGGGGGGCTTCTCTTGGTGCTATGTGCTACAGTGGCCATTGTACTATCATGTATGTCTGACACAATTGATGCTGAGTATTCAGACCGAATGCACATTGTCTAGTGGCAG
The DNA here is from genome assembly GCF_965119305.1 of Pelophylax lessonae. NCBI lineage: Eukaryota > Metazoa > Chordata > Amphibia > Anura > Ranidae > Pelophylax > Pelophylax lessonae. Next base: position 408,674,118 of record NC_138772.1, read on the forward strand.
TTCATGTCTTCAGCAAGACATTGCTCAGTACTAATGATACACCTCAAATGTACATTCAGAAAGGAAGGAATGTATTAAACCAAAACATGAAGAAAACATACTTATGTCTAAAACAATGTATGTTGTTTTAGACATACTGTAAGTATTTTTTCTTTGTGTTTTGGTTTAATACATTCCTTCCTTTCTGAGTTTATATTTGAGGTGTATTTAAAGTCCCAAACATACTGTCTCTCTTTCCATACTAATCCTATCAGGATGACACCTCTTTGTCACTATTGTCAGACAGTTTATAGTCCTTCCCACCATTTCTTCTCTTTCATTTAATCAGTACTAATGATCGTCCTATATAAAGTAGTAGAAGGAAAATCTGGAGCTGCAGAGGAGGAGAGGACCTTGACCAATGGCTGAAAGATGTGAATCATTGGGGACTATCTTGGTTAACTGATCCTGTTGAACTACATTTGTGAGGAATCAAGCCTTTTTGAAATTTATAAGGTGAACAGTACTCAATTCAATTTGATCAATTGTTACTGTATATGTTATGTATGTTGTGATTCTTCCTATTGTATGCCATAAATTAATAGTGATTTTAGTGGTAAAAAATATTGATCTTGTTGTTAGTGTATGAAGTAGTAAACAGTGTATTAGCAAAGGAAACTAGAAAATGTAGACTTTGCTAATTCAGAGAGATAAACAGAAGAATAGGAATCAGAGCTTGTGTTAAATTAGAGAAAAAAGATTACTACAAATGGATAAAAGTTGACAGTGACTTAACAAATGATTGAGGTGAATGATTAGGCTATATGAAGTTACATTGCTGTATGTTATGATATGAATGTATTTAAATGATGCCCTTTGGGGGAATGAAGGTACTGTATATGTGTATATGTTCAATAACATATGGTATACGGATACATTTTTTTAGGGAGATTTCTAAACAAGAGAGTTGGTAGTTCACATTTGGTATTGGAATTCTGTTGCTAGTAAGGATATTTGGGATTGATATACAGTACAGTACTTGTTTATATAGCGCCTCCTATTGGCTTTATTTATCACTGCATCATTGCCACAAAGAAACCTTGTCTAGGAACATTAACATTTTATTAACCACTTAAGCCCCGGAAGATTTTACCCCCTTCCTGACCAGGGCCTATTTTGCGATTCGGCACTGCGTGAATTTAACGGACAATTGCGCGGTCGTGCGACGCTGTACCTAAACAAATTTTTTTTTTTTTTCAATAAATTTTTATTGAAGGTTTGCATAACAAAAATAGTACAATCAATACACGTAAACCAATATTGACTGGAACAACGATAATACATATGAACATGTCAGAAGAGGATCACATAGAATCTCATAGAAACGTAAAAGGCACTTTTACCTCAAAATTAACAAGGGTAAAATGTAGGCACAAGTTGGTTGGACAGGGATATACACTTGTAGGGGAGGGAACGAAGTTTCAAACAAAGAAGATGCAAATATATGGTAGGGTTCACTTTAATACCTTTACAAGGCTGGGGAGCAATAACTACTGGAGGTCCAGGGTGACCAGTTTCGAGAGAACCTGGCCCCCTGAGACAAAGAGAAAGCGTATGCTTTTTCCATAGAGAATTGGTTGTTGACTGAGCGGACAACTTCAAGGTGGGAAGGGGGATCTGACTGTTTCCAATGTTTCGCAATCGCGGATCTAGCCGCAATGAGAATGTGGGTATATACTATATGCATATCTCGAGGGATAGTTTCCAAGCCTAGAGACAAGAGAGCCATGGCCGGGGTAATGGGACGAAGAATCCCAGTAACAGACGAGAGGATCTCGGACACCCTCCTCCAAAAACCTGACATACTTTTGCAAGACCAGAATATGTGATACATATTGCCTATTTGGCCGCAGCCACTCCAGCACATGGGATCCGAGTGAGCATAAAATTTGGATAGTCGGTATGGCGTTGTACCTAAACGAATTTGACGTCCTTTTTTACCCACAAACAGAGCTTTCTTTTGGTGGTATTTGATCACCTGTGCGATATTTTGATCATGCGCTATAAACAAAAAAAAGAGTGTCAATTTTGCAAAAATAACAATATTTTTCACATTTTTTTATATCAAATTCCCCAAAAAAATTTAAAAATCAAATTTTTTTTAACACTTTCGGCCAATTTGTTTTATGCTACATATGTTTGGTAAAAAAAAAATCACAAAAAGCGTATTTTGATTGGTTTGCGCAAAAGTTATTGCGTTTACTAACAAAGGGAAAGATTTTTGTTGGTATTTTATTAATGAGTAATGGCGGCGATTTGCGATTTTTTTGCGGGACTGCGACATTGCGGTGGACAGGTCGGACCCTTGACTGACATTTTTGACACTTTTGGGGTTACCAGTGACATTACTGCAGTAATCAGTGCTATACATATGCACTGTTACTGTAAAAATGACACTGGCAGTGAAGGAGTTAACTGTATTGGAGAGGGAGGGGTTAAGTGTGTCCTAGGGGCGTGTTTCTAACTGTGATTGGCTGTGGCTACAAGTGTCAGAACAGAGATCAATGGTCCTACATAGTAGAACCGTCTGATCTCCATTCTTACACAGGGAAGAATGACAGGCGGCTTTGTTTACATCAGCCGCCTGCCTTTCTTCTGGTGTAATGGACGATCGCAAGTGCCAAGCGGACATCGGTCCGCCGGGCACACGCGCGGGGGGTCCGTGACCGTGCGGGAGCGGGAGCGCGCCTCCGGCGGCGCGTGCTCGCTCCCTAGAGCCTCACAGGCTGGCGACATAGCTCTACTTCGCTTTGCCTGTGAGGGGCTGACCGCCGCAGTAAAAAGTCGTGCGGCGGTCGGCAAGCGGTTAATGAGTATTTCTTTCCAGTGGTCTAACAGGAGACAGGCATATGACAAGGCCCAGTGAGCCCCCATAGAAGTACTTGTTATATGTTGATAATTACTTGCCATCATTTGAAAAAAAAATTTTTTATAGTTCTAATAAAAATTCATTTTGAGGACACATTTGGAAGTGCTGTTCAAAAAAAGGCAACTGCTTTTAATCCACATTGGCAAGGGATTAATGCATATAAAGATTCTGTGTCAGTTCTTACAAACATAGAATTCTGGCTAACTTTGATGCCTGCAATCTTACATAGAATATCCTTATTATCTTTTACATAAGATCCTAATGTTGGTACTGTTGTCTTTAATAGGGAGCCTTCCCCACTCATTCTAAGGGACCTTTCACAGCTGACACGATTGGTTTTCCTGGGGGGGGTTTATATAGCTCTCAAGTATTTTTAAAATTATATAAAAAGTCAGGGTATTATACTCCCCAACTCTTAGCTAATTACCAAACCTATTTCTTTAGCTATCATCAGTTTTGCCTTGAGTGTTTTTACCAAGAGGGGAATATGGTTTATAGTTATTTTTTTTATTTTTTTTATATATATATATATATATATATATATATATATATATATATATATATATATATGGACTTCCTATTTAGCGGTCTTTTAACTTCCTTTTCATATTGATCTTCGCTCAGTAGGATCATATTGCCTCCTTTGTCACATCTCTTTATTACTATATCATAGGCATTCTTCAGTTCAAAATGTGCCTGATGTTCTTCTTTAGAAAGGTTGTATTTACATATGAATCCCCAGTTCACTCTTTTTATATCATCCTGCACCGAGTCTAAAAATAGGCTAATTCATTTATTCTTTTTAAATGGAGACATTTTTTGGGATCTAAGTTTTAAATCTTTCTTTCTTACATACTTTACAAGGTTTCCTCTTCTTCATTATCCTTTAAATCTAGAGTATTTTAATTCAGGAGGGTTATTAAATATTTCAATGCTTCTTGTGTTTCAATAATTTTATTGAAAGTTTTTGGTAATAGTATAATATAACAGAAGAATGTGTAAGGTAGAATATGCTTTCCATCAGTCAAACATTAGACACAAAAAGAGAGACACAGAATATCAATATGCATAATAGGCAGTGCAGTGACCGTTACAGGTAAGGTATATCATGAGTAAATTTGCAAAACAACATCACAGCGCATGGAAAATATTCAAGACCCTCAAAGTGTGACAAATGTTACCACAAAAAACTAATAAAAATTGATATTGATAAAAATTGAACCGTGTGACCATATAAATAAAATACAATGAAATAAATCTGTATTATCCAAGCAAAAAGTTCAAACAAGTGATAGTAATAGAAATCCTTATATAAGCAAGTGTCCAGTGCACAATTGGTGAAAAATAATCACAAAAAATTTAATAAAAAAATTAATAAGCAAGTGTCCAGTGAAAGTTCGTGAATGGTGCTCCTTAATTCAAAATATCCAGGTGACTTGTGTGCAAAGTGAGTTTGTTTCAAGACCCCCAAGGGTGAGCTTCACTTACCAGACAACGTGGACCCCTGGACAGTACTACAGGGGTCTGACAGGCTTGGCAGGTAAGTCTGGTGGGTGCAAGTTCTTCAATACTTCCTAACGACCAATGCTCAAGGATGGGAGACAAAAAATAGCCAAATTGTGCAAAGTGTTTAAACTTTAATTGCATCAAAAAGAAAGAACTGCACTTACAATATGTTAAGAGATAAATCACATGTAGAGAACCCAGCTCCTGGTGGCCAATATCGCTATACTATTGCGGACACAATGATGTGTGTTCCAGCGCACTTCCGCTTGTGTTCCAAACCCAGGAATTGACGTAATTCTGATAAGGCCGGAATTCACGATGCAATTAAAGTTTAAACACTCTGCACTATTTGGCTATTCTTTGTCTCCCATCCTTGAGCATTGGTCGTTAGGAAGTATTAAAGAACCTGCACCCACCAGACAGTACTGTCCAGGGGTCCACATTGTCTGGTAAATGAATCTCACCTTGGGGGGCATGAAACAAACTCACTTTGAACACAAGTCACCTGGATATTTTGAATGAAGGAGTACCCTCCACAAACTTTCACTGAACACTTGCTTTTTCATTTTTTAATTCATTTTTTGTGATTATTTTTCACAAATTTTCACTGGACCATTTGCTTATATAAGGAGTTCTATTACTATCACTTGTTTTAACTGTTTGCTTGGATAATACAGATTTATTTCATTGTATTTTATTTATATGGTGACACGGTTCAATTTTTATCAATATCAATTTTTATTAGTTTTTTGTGGTAACATTTGTCACACTTTGAGGGTCTTGAACTATTTCCATGTGCTGTGGTGTTGTTTTGCAAATTTTCTGAGTCATTAATTGATGAGCAGCAGCAGGAGCATTTGAGGTGTGAGACATATAATTAGGCGCAGGGTAGACGTTTATAGTCACTAATTTGATATATCATGAGTAAATTTACAGAGGCATAAGAGAGTTAAATGCGATATGAATTTTTATTGCTAGAAGCCAAAGCAAACAAATCATGTTGCGTTTAAGTAGTTCATGACTCGTGCCCACTGAGGCCAGGGTTGCCAAAGAGATAGTGATATGGCGTAGTTGCCGGGGTTAGAAGCCAAGCCATCATACATTCACACAGTGACTGTGAACTAATTCTACAGTGTCTGAAATGGTGGGGGAATAGGTGACGTAGAGGATGGGTGAAGATTTTTCAGTACCATTTATTGGTAAAGAAAAGGTCAATACGTGAATACGAATTATGGTAAGGAAAGAAATACTGTAGGTATAGTGTTGTTCAGTGCCGTGATAGCATCTCCACACATCAAAGACATTAGGTGTGTAACGAATCTTTAGGAGAGATTCATGGCATTTAGTAGTTGTTGTGAAATCCAAGCGAATGTCAGATACAACATTAAAGTCCCTGCAAATGAGTAGGTGGCCTTTCTGGGCTTCCTTTGCTTTCTGGACGGTTTTAGTGAGGAAAGTGATCTGGCGCTTGTTAGGTGCATAAATTTTCAGTAGGGTGTAGGGCACGTTGTTGATGGTGCAAACTAGAATGATACACTGCAAAGTTTATCTCAGGTGGGGTCTAGGACATTATGATGGAGTTGGAAGAAGACCGAGTTCTTTATAGCAGTCATGATATCTCTCTTCTTTGAGCACAATCAAGCTTGAAAGACACAAGGGAAAAGCTTGTTATGGCATTGAGTTGTGGGCAGATTGAGAAATTGTGCTCTTGGACACATTTGTGGGCTTAAGCAGTTTTCCATAGGAGATGTCATTTAACAGGGTGGGGCTATTGGTGTTAATCGACAAGATTGTAATGGGCATTGTTGGTGGAAGTGTGGAAAAGGGATCTAGACCTCAAACACTCACGATTTGATGATTCTAACTTAGAAGCCGACAACTTTGTGATGAGGATATCCGGGCTAAGTTGTGTAGAATTCAGTGATCCTGAAAAAAGAGGACTGAAAAGCTGAAAATAAAGAGCAATTCATTAAAAAATAAAATACCTGGACACAATGGAAAATTAACTGGTGCTGCAGAACAATGCAATTTACAGACCTGGGTTACAGTAGCGCCACATGGTTGAAGAAAAGGTATTTGAGAGAAAAATCTGGAGCCATGGGCTGGAGAGAAGTAGTGATTTGATAAACAGCCATATCATCTGGGTCTTGGTCTGTGCTTTCTGGAGTGTCACATTGAGGATAAGCGTGAGGAAGCAGATGGTGTGCTTGTGTCTTGTGGTGGATCCAGAATGAATCAGGAGTGGATCAGGAGTGGAGGAGTTTCATTCCAGCAGTTAGAGTAGTGATAATATGAGATGTGCCCTTCTTGGTTATCAACAAAGTCCCTGGATAGCACCATCAGTACTAAATCTTATGGTTATGCAAGACTTTTGTGACTGAATTAAGATGCCTTCTCATCTGGAGGGTGTATTTAGATAGTTCTGGGAAATGTTGTATGTCTTCAAAGGATGACAGTACAGTACATGCATCCTATATCAGCAGCCATTAGCATTGGAAAAAAAAAAGCTAAGCTGGCGTGAGCCTGTTGTTGTGTCATACTCACACAGGTACTTGTTGACGGCCGTCTACTGCATGTGCAGTGGCTGCAGCATTGCCAAAGTTGAGTTCCACCTGGTGGGCATGTCACAAATCAGATGACAACTAGATATAGAGAATTACTGTGCGAATGTCATCTACACAAAGCTGCACACACTGCAACACAACAATGTTGTAATAGAATGAAGAAATAGACAAAAGTGTCACGCTAAATCAATGGCAAAAATGACTGCCAACCTAAAGTGTGACCACTAGAGGGCCTTATAAACCGTTTCATATAAAAATAACTGTCTGTATAATAAAGTGAAAATAAGCAAATGTGCAAATAATCAACAAGGTACAGTTGAAATAATGTGCAAATAACCATATTAATATATTGCAGAGAAATTGTGCAAAACCAATGCCTGTGCAAAAATAGCAATGAAAATCACTTCATATGAGAAAGGTAAAAACCAAATGAGTAAGTTCATCAATCTGCAGCAAAAAAGTGCTCTGAATTAAAGTCCATATCCAAGAGAAGCCCGTTTTCTGAAATTGGAAACTTGACACCCTGGGTGCAACCGTCACCAAGGAAGAATCATTCAGGAGCACTTTACCGAAACAAATGGATGCCCCAAAAAAACAAAGAACTCCTCATAGCGTAAAACCATAATTAGTATAACCTTATTAAAAGGTAGAACACTTACATGCCCCAATGGTTTACAAGCGATATGAATATAGATGTTATGATCACAAAAAGGTCTCTATTGGCGCAATATAGTGGAGTAGCCTCACAGGACCCGAAGCATTTTGTCTAAAGAGACTTCAACTGGGGTATGAGAATACAGCCCATCATTGCGCTTATAAATAGTCCTCATAATTATTCCTAAATTGAACAATGAATGCGTCCTACCATATACAGGAAGTGCTCACAATGTGGCCGAACAGGTATGTACCAAGCTTTGTTCCCGAGAACAATGGAAAGGATGCAAGGAGAGGAATGGAGGGCCAAGCCTCGCTATGGTTATAGATTCAAAAATCTTGCATTGCCGTGGCTGTACACACCAACCCTCGATCTCAAACTTGTAACAGGCAATAAGCCTGACCAATCCTTTCCCATTCACCTTCCAAGCCCCGATTTCACTCTCTATACTAAAAAGCTACATCTCCAGGCTTGGGAGGCGTACTAATACATTTATAAAAAATATAAAATGTACAATATTCTACCTAAAGAGGTTAACCACTTAAGCCCCGGAAGATTTTACCCCCTTCCTGACCAGGGCCTATTTTGCAATTCAGCTCTGCGTGACTTTAACAGACAATTGTCGTGTGACACTGTACCCAAATGAAATTGACGTCCTTTTTTTCCCACAAACAGAGCTTTCTTTTGGTGGTATTTGATGACCTGTGCAATTTTTTGATCATGCGCTATAAACAAAAAAAAGCGACAATTTTGCAAAAATAACAATATTTTTCTAATTTTTTTATATTAAATTCCCCCCCCAAAAAATGTAATTTTTTTTAACATTTTAGGCCAATTTGTTTTCTGCTACATATGTTTGGTAAAAAAAATTGCAAAAAGCATATTTTGATTGGTTTGCGCAAAAGTTATTGCGTTTACTAACTAAGGGAAAGATTTTTGTCATTTTTGTTGTTTTTTTTAACGAGAAATGGCGGCGAGAGGCTAATCTATTCCTAAAAAAGGTGTAATTAAACAAAGACTATCATTATAGAATTACCCAAATGATGCCAAAATGGAAACTCCAACTTTTATTATATGACTTGACATCATATGGGAAATTCAAAAAATGAACTAAAAAATAAATAACAATAAAATTATATAAAATCTAAACTAAAAAAAAATTAAAAGAAATGTATAAAATGTAAAGAGTTAATCAATTAAAATAACAGGGAGTTTTCCCTGGACAAATAATGCTTAATGGCAACCAAACATAATTGGTGTGGTATGCATATATATAAAGCTGCTACGTTGACAGTAGCCAAAATATATCATCCCTGACATGCTAGCTGGACCATGTGTCAGCAGTAGCATGGACCTTGCGGCTGACTTCCTTGCCCAAGGATGCACAACATTGCCTTCCACGTGATGGTAGAGAGCTGAAATGGCCTTTCGTTATAAAAAAAAGTGACTGGGAACCTGCCCTTGTGGTACAGCGCATTCTGCAAATTCACAGGAGGGGGCAGAATCCACCAAACGGAAAGGCAGGAGTTGTAAAGCTGGCAGCTTTGACAAGCTTGACTTTAGACATTGGCATGTGAGTGGTAGTAACTGTATTTTTTTTTGCTGCAGCAGATGAGGCAGAGAAATTTGCTTGCTATAGTCTACAGCTGATGGCGTGCTACTGGCAGACATGCTGCAAGGATCTTGGACATCCTGTACTATACAATTATTCCTGGCAGTGGAGGCTGCTGAGAGGTCATGTGGTATAGTGGGGGTAAACTGGAAAGGTGAGAAGTGAGGAGGAGCAGAATTGTGTAATTTTTGTGTGGTTTTCAGGTGCTCTTGCCAATGGGCTGAGTGGTGGGAGGTTAAATGCCTTGTCAAGCATGTGGTGCTCAAATGGCTGTTGTTTTTGCCATGCTTGATGTGCTTGAGGCAAAGTTCACAAATTGCTACAGTACGATCTGCTGCCCAAGTGCAAAAAAAGGACCAAACAATTGAGCTGTGGTAAACGGGCCGGGGGAAAACAGCTTCAAAATCTGCTGGAAGATGGTGGCTGATCTCTACTCCCCAAGTCGCATCAGTGACCTCATCATCATCATCCCCTTCATTGTCATTATCACTGGAGACAACTTGGCAATACGCTGCAGCTGGGGGAACAGAATTGCCATTTTATGATTTACCAGTGTTCTCACCTCTCTGTAGGCTCATGTTCCTACCTTCCTCAACGTCAGAACCAAGATCTGAATCAAGTAATGGTTGTGCATCGTCAAGGAGCAATTGCCTGACGCTGTGTTCAAATAACTCAACTCAAATAACTCAAATAACTCAACTGTTACTCAACTGACTCCTCCATGCCTGATGCTGGGTCTATGGCTGGAGTAGGTGTGGACAAGGTGGCAGAATAAGCCCCTCTGGCAGCTGCAGTGGACTGCACACTAGTCTCTGCTTGAATGACAGAGGATGAGGAGGATGAGGATGGTTTGATGATTAGTAAGCCAGTCCACCACTTCCTCTGCATGCTGTGGCTGGATAGCACAGGCAACATCACTAAACAGAGGAAATGATGCCCTGCCTGAGGACAGACCACGTCCAACTATGCCTGTGGACACATACACGTCTGGCCCACTCACAGTGCCATGGGAACATCTGCTTCTTGTTGTTGGCGTCCCAGACATGATAGGGAGGTGCTTATTAATAAAATGTAATAAAGATTTTAAAATGTGTACATGGAAAGTGGTGTTTGGTGCTTTTTAACTTGAGTACTCACTACACAGATACACTATATTGACACACTACTTAAATATACTGCATTAAATGTGCAGTAATGCACTGAAATTCACTGCAGGAAAATTGCCCTGATAAAATAAACTGAATGAATGGTCATAACATTTTTTATAGTGTGGGGTGGGACTAAGAGCAAGGAGCCATGATTGGGCACAGTCATCATTACTTTCTCCAACCATGGCTCTGACAGTGCTCTGTGCCCTGATTGGGCAAAGCTTTCATTGCTTTAGCCAATCAGGGCTTTTAATGCACTGTGCGGTGGGCTGAACAAACGGTCGAACACCCTGACTATTCGGGTGTTCGAACGGGGGAACAGCCAATGTTCGGCCTGAACTCATGTTTGGGCCAAACTGTTTGCCCAACTCTATTTATCATTATTTATATATTCCATTCTGTTTATTCTTCTGACTTCATGTTCTGTTATTTCCATTTTCTTCACTTTCAAATTTCCCTTCTTCTTTACTTCTTTTTTTTCTATTTTCTCCTGGTGATTTCCTTTATTCAGCACCTGCAGTAGGAGGACCTCGGCCATTTGGCGTTGGTCCTCTGTCATCATGTGTAATTTGTTGGCTGCTAGAAAGCCAAACGAATCAGCCTCATCTGGCTTTCTTTGTAGGGCCATAGAGGCCTGGCTTAAGAAGGAAGCAGTGCCCCCCTCCAAGTTCTTGGTTTTCTTCCTTCTTTTTTTTTTTTTTTTTTTTTTTTTTACTTTTCTTTCAATAATTCTTATTCAAGAATAACAAGTGAACATAGCATCAAAATACAATAATGAAATGTTGAGAAAGTAACATATCTTGGAGAAATAGCAATAATAATAGAACAAGGCAATCAAAAGAATGAAGGTTTTCAGTCCATACGGCAACATTCCCAAGAGCAAAGCAGTACAGAAAACACTAGAAATGTAATGGCCAATGAGAAAACAGGAAAAGTACATTTAAAAGTAACAGTACGGCCTCAAGAATAGCATACCTGTCTGCCAGCTCTCTTCCCAACAGGGGGGCTAATTTGAACACGGTAAAAAGAAAAAAATAGCACAGGCAAAAGCAGAATACACATTGTACAGTTCGACAGCTAACTAGAGTGCTATCTCCCCCAACAAACTTAACGTAATAAAAAGTAGTTACCTCCCAAAAACATGGAAGAGGGGCCACTGGCCCAGAGAAGTACTAGGTAGGAGAGGATCAGGGGTAGAGAAGGAAGGGAAAGAGAAAAGAGAAGAGAATAGGACAGAAAGAAGAGGGTACAGCCAATCCCCAGGAGAAGACAATTAGGTAATCTAATTCAAGGTCACTCCAGGTACCAGTGAGATACCTACATATTTGTCCCAGGACTCCCAGATTAATTTAAATCTGGGTACCGTATTGGTCAGGACACTGACCATCCTTTCTTGGGTCATTATCCATGTGATTTTATTTCGTATCTTCCTGATGGAGACCCTGGATAATTTCCAGGACCCCGCAATGGAGAGTTTTGCACCCAGTAGAATATAGCGAACTAATGTTTGGGTGTATTTCGGAATGCCAGGGAGCCTCGAATGCAGAAGAGCAACAGGGGCAGTGGTGGGAAGCCTGTGACCGGTAACTTTGTATATCATGTGAAAAATTCTGTTCCACGTGCCTCTCAGTCTAGGACACTCCCACCAAACATGTAGCATAGTACCAGGCATCTGACATCCCCTGAAGCATAAAGGTGAGGAAGAGGGATACATCTTGTGAAGTTTAACTGGTACAAGATACCATCGGGTCATTACTTTTAATCCCGCTTCCATTAAAGGAACACTTCCGATCCCCTGAAAGGAGCGAAAGCCAGCTCTACTCCATTCCTCCATGTCCCAGGTGAACGCCAGATCCCTTTCCCAAGCCTGCATATATGGAAGCTTCTCTTGATCGGATATCAGTGACTGATAGATTATTGAGATGCCCCCTCTCTGCTCTGCAGAGTTACAGCACCATACCTCATAGCTTGTGAAGGAGAAGGGGGGTGTCTCATCTTTCAAAATGGTTGCAAGAAAGTGAGAGATTTGCAGAAATCTATACTTTTCCGATAGTGGCATTTTGAGCTTGTCAGAGCAATATTTAAGTGTGAAGGGGCCCTTGGGAGTGAAAAAGTGTCCTATACGATAAATTCCCTTATCCAGCCACCATTGAAAGGCCTTGATGTCCATACCGGGTTGGAAGGCTGGGTTATGGAATAAGTGTGAAAGTGGTCTCATACGGGAAGTAAGAGAGGAGGACTGCCGTAGCCTATCCCACAAAGCGAAGGAAGAGGACAATACTGGGGACAGTATGGGAGGTCTGAGTCTGGGCGGACTCCAGAGAAGGAAATCCAGAGTGTATGAGGGGACTGCCTGTCTCTCGATTTGTATCCAGTCTGGTTTTTCAAATCTAGAGTAAACCACAGAGAGCTGAGCTAGTCGTGCTGCACGATAGTAGAGCCACAGGTTGGGGACTCCCAACCCCCCCCCTTCGTCTATGAGTGTATAAAACCTTGTGGGAGAGTCTATGACCCATGCCCCCCCAAATAAAATCGATTACCGCATTTTGAAACTTGCGCAATGGTTCCCTGAGGAGGTGAATTGGGAGAGCCCTAAATAGGTATAGTAGTCTAGGAAGCAGGTTCATCTTAATGGCATTAATTCTGCCTAGCCATGATAAGCGATAGAGAGACCAACTCTGTAGTTCTCCACGTAGGGATTGGTAGACAGCTGGGTAATTTGCTTTGTGTAGATCCTCGAACTTGGCTGTAAGATTAACCCCTAGATATCTGATATGGGAATTATTCCAGAGGAACTCGAAGGAGGATTGTAGGCGTTGGGCCTCCTCCCTTTTAACTGAAATATTCAGGATGGATGATTTCGTTAAGTTAACCCGAAGGCCTGAAACTTTCGCAAAGTCCTCCAGTGTTTTGCAGATATTAGGAAGGGAAACGGAAGGTGAAGTGACGAATAGAAGCAGGTCGTCTGCAAATAACGCACATTTATGTTCTTGGGTGCCACATGTGACCCCCTTGATGTCTGGATTGGATCTGAGTGCAAGGGCGAGAGTCTCAATCGCGATCGCGAAAATAAGAGGAGAAAGGGGACACCCCTGTCTCGTCCCCTTAGAGATTGGGAACGAGTCAGAGTAATAGCCCTGATATCTAATCCTTGCTTCGGGGGAGGAATAAAGAGCCCTGATTATGCCCATGAAGCTTGTGCCAAATCCCCATCTTTCCAGAATTGTGAATAGATATGGCCATTCGACAGTGTCAAATGCCTTTTGAAGATCTATAGAAAGAAGTAATCCTTCCTGCGGATCCCCCCCAGCCCATCCCGACTGTAGTATAGAGATGATGTCGATCGCCCGCCTTACTTGGTCAGGGCCCTGTCTACCCGGGATAAAGCCTACCTGATCCTTATGAACGTACAGATTAATAAAGGACGCTAACCTATTCGCTAGTAGTTTGGTAAGTATCTTTAAATCATTATTTATAAGCGAGATGGGCCTATAGTTGCTAACTTCTCCTGGGTCCTTATCTGGCTTAGGTATTACTGAGATGAAAGCCTGATTGTTTTGCTTGTCGACCGGACTACCTTCTTTAAGGTTGTTAAAGTACCTAGTTAAGTAGGGGGAGAGCAACTCAGAGAATGTCTTGTAGTAAATGTTAGGGAAACCATCTGGTCCCGGTGCAGAACCCAATTTAAGGTCTTTAATCACTCCTCTAATCTCCGCTTCAGAGAAGTGTGCTTCCATGACCTCCTTATGTTGTTTAGATATACTAGGGATAGGCAAGTTGTCTAGAAAGGAATGTAACGCTTGTGACTTGTCGGAGCGGGCATCGCTATAAAGGTTTTGAAAGTAGGTTGCAAATTCCTGCAATATGCGTGTTGGGTTCTGGGTTTTACCTCCCCCCCCGATGGACATTTTGGGCATTGCGTGGAGTCTCATCCTGGGTCTAAGTTTCAGGGCAAGTAGTGTCCCTATTTTATCCCTCTGATGGTAGAATTTAGCTCCCTGCCATCTAATGTGCTTCTCAGCCGAGCTGGTCAGAGCCATATTGAGGTCAGCCCTGGTTGCGTCGAGAGCCCTCAGAGACGCCCTGGAAGGTTTACGTTTGTGTTCGGCACTTAAAGCCGCAAAGTCCTTTTCCAGGCTCAATAGGTGAGCCTTCCGTTCCCTTTTGATATTGGACGAAATCTGTATCAGTTTCCCCCTAATGGTCGATTTATGAGCTGCCCAGAGGGTTTCAGGAGAGATCCCATCTAGGTCGTTCAAAGAAAAATATTCCGAAATTGCGCGTTCAACTTCCGTCACTCGACATGGGTCGCTAAGAATGGACTCATTAAGTCTCCAGTGAAATGGGCCCTTAGGGGCGCAGGATCCAGTAATCTTAATTATCACCATCGAGTGGTCCGACCAGACCACATCTTTGATAGATGCCATAACCAGTGAGGGGATCAAGGCCTGAGAGACCAGAACATGGTCTATGCGAGCAAAGGTCTGGTGTGGATGAGAGAAGTGTGTGTAATCTTTCGAGGTTGGGTGTAATTCCCTCCAGCTGTCTACCAATCCCATTTGATTGATCAATTTGGCAATCTGTGAACTACGTTTGGGTGGTTTGACCGTTTGAGAACCCGGTGGTTTGGATTTGTCTAAGCCATAATCAAAAGCCGTGTTGGAGTCCCCCCCAAAAATGACGTGGCCCTCTAGTTGTGGCATAATCCGGCTAAACATATTCTGGAAGAAGTGTGTCTGATTCTGATTAGGCGCGTAGTAGGAGACAAAAGTATACAATAGTCCCTCTATGGTCCCTTTAACAAGGATGAATCGCCCCCCGGGGTCCCGTAGTTCATAGTGGGGGGTGAAATTACAAGATTTAGCAAAAAGGATAGCTACTCCCCGCGTTTTGTCCTCTGCATTAGCTAAAAAAAAATTGGGGTACTTAGCGTGTATAAACGAGGGACAGTAAGATCGGGGAAAGTGAGTTTCCTGGATCATTAAGACCTCTATCCCCCTGCGGTGAAAGTCCTGAAATGCCTTCCTTCGCTTCATGGGAGAGTTGAGACCTTGGGTATTGTGGGAAGCTATTTTGAGGTATGGGGCTATAGTTTTAGAAAGAGACATGAGGCAGGCAGTGTTGGTGCATCTGAAGAATCTTTTCACTCACCCCGTTCCAAGACAATATATCTGGAGTGCAGAGTCGATATTGCATGAGGATCCAGTTTAGAGCTGAAGTGGTATGTGATATCCTCCCGGAGACCAGCTGTGAGAAAAGAAGAGAGGCAGTAAGAAAGAGGAACAGGGGAAAATAGGAAAGAGGAGAGAAAGGGAGAGAGAGTGGACCTGCGTCCAAAAAGGACATCCAATGCCGGGTTGAGGTCCACACCAACCCGACAAGGTTAAGTACGGGGTTCCAGCCTCCCGGAAAGGGGGGCTGGAGAGAGTCACGCGAGAAAACCGAAATCCTCTCCCGTGACTGGTGGAGGCGTCATCCGACCACTCCGGCAGGGCTCCCGCCCCATAGAAAAAAATGCTGTAGAGATAAAACAAACAAATGTGGTAAAGCATGCAAAAATAATTGACTGCAATAAACGCACGACCCTCAGGGGCTCCGCTACCCCCCAGCTACTCAGCCGGAAGGGTCCCCAAGAGTGGCGTCAGAGTCCACTGCTGAGTACATAAATTGGTAGTAGGCTCATGTACCGGCTGCGAATTGCCTCGATCAGGGCCCCCCCCCGCAGAGGGGGAACCCGCTCAAGGGGCTGAAACAAAAACAGCAGGCATCCAAAAAAAAAAAAAAGGGGGTGCAGTACTTGCAGACAAAAGCCAAAAAGTAAACGGAACGTCTGAAGGCCAGTCCAACAGGGTCTAGTCTGAAGAGAAAAAGGAAAAGCCATGAAATTCCATAGACATCAATCTCGAACCAGGAGGATGGAGACAGACACATGAGGAGGAACTCCACTGTGAAGGAACTCTTGCTAGAAGCTTCCGCGGCGACGATCAGGGAGGTTTTCCATCTTTAGAGCGCCTAAATTTGGATCCATTCCAAAGGGGAGCAATGGGGCTTGATGGGTTAGGGCGTTTTGACGGGCCTGATCCGGAGGAGGATGCCGGGTGATCCGGGGGCTGTGGCAGTAGTTGCAGATGCTGAAGTAGCCTTTCTCCCTCCGTGAAGCTGGAAAAAGTATAGGTCTTATTCCTGTAAGTGAATTTGAGGGCGAAGGGGAAAGCCCACCAATATTTAAGCTCCTTCTGTGACAGAATGGAAAGAAGTGGCTTCAATGTTCTCCGCCGTTGTATTGTAGAGGGGGCTAGATCAGTGAAAACCTGGACTGCGTGGCCATGACAAGTAAGATTTGGAACCTTCCTGGCTCTGCTGACAATTTCTTCCTTTATCATATAGAAGTGGGGTTTGACCACTATGTCCCTCGGATTACCGTCCCGCCAGTGGGGGACCCAGTGCTCTGTGCGCTCTGTCAAGTTCAAGTTTGTGTGCTGGTATATCAGGGATAAGATCCTTAATGAGCCCCTGCACAGCGGTCTGGACATCCGCAATCGATTCCGGCAGACCCCTCAGTCTAAAATTGTACCTGCGAGACCTGTTTTCAAGGTCTTCCACCTTAAGGAGGGCCGAGTCCAGCTGATCCTGAAGTGATTGTATAAGGGTAGTGTGCTGGTTAGTTTTTGTCACTGTCCTGTCAATTTTATTCTCCATGGCTTCCATCCTGTCCCCCAGGTTTTGAAAATCCACTTTTAAGTTTAAGGTAATTTTGTCAGCAATTTGTGACATACCCCTCTCCATCATGATGGACATTTTGAGGAGAAGATCCTCATAATCTGAGTGGGAGAGCCCTCCGGATCCCTCTGTGGCAGGGGGTCTGATGGTGGTTATTGGTGTATAGCAGGCAGGGGAGAAATCCCCCAGCACCCTGCTCAGGAGGGACTCAGTGGAGGCTGGAGAGGGAGTCAGAAGCAGGGGGTTACTCACAGGTCCCTGAGGATTAGTTAGGCAGTGTCCTCTAGTCTGAGAGTCCGAGTGTGGCTGAGCGGAGTCCCCCTCCTCCATCTCCTCACGCTGCGGGGACGGGTCCGCCATATTGGAATGCTCGGCCGCCGGAAAGCCTGAGGTAAAGATCTCCGTTAGGCTTCTTCTGACCCGATCGGCCTGCATGGATCGTTTCCCGCGGGTCCGGTGGAGGTGCGGACCCCGATTTGGGTCTGCTAGTGTGCCGCTTCACCGCGCTGGGCGGGAGACAGTGCCGGGATGGCGCGGAGCTCCGGTCCTAAGCAGCCATCTTGGGAGCTACCGCGCATGCGCCTCCCTTCCTTCTTTTTTTCAGGAGGTTGGGTGGTTATTGGCCGCTCTGACGCCATGCTTTAACTTGGCTCCTCCACATTGACACTTTCCTGTGTATGAAATTTGTACATTATAATAATGTTATATTGTATATAAAATTTCAAGTTTGTTTGATTAGTTTCACCAAATAACAGACTTTACATTAAGGATAAATTATTGCCTTGATAATATTTGTTTAGCATCATTATATTTATTGCAGACAATATATTCTTAAATGCTCTACCTGTGTCAAGGTTGGCCCCTCGACATCTTCCTCCTGAGTTTCAGCACATGGGCCGAAGTGGAAGGCAGAGTAGAGAGCGATGCCTGGGTTCAGACTGCTCAGTCAGGAAGCGTAGGCTCTCAAAGTACCAGAGCCTTGGTATATAAATATCATCTGCAGCTGCTCCTGACCTTTCAGAATCTCTAATTTTATTGAGCTCCCTTTTAAAGGTGCTGCGCAGATTGGATATTTTATTGCGGACATAATTAATGTCAGCATTGGGGTTGAATATTTTGCACAAATCTGCCAATTTTTGCAGAGCAGCATTTCTTTTTTGTTTATTTGAGTAGTCCTTGCTCTTCACTCTCCACAAACACGGCATCTGCCTGTATTCATCAATAAACTGGGGTAAAAAATTTGGTGACGTGAATTTGTCAACCATGATGCCTGCAAGACACAACACAAGACAAAACATAGTGAAAGTTCATGTTGTTTTCCCATAAGCTGGGCCCAATATAAGCTGTATAGGCCACAAAACACACATGCTCTAATCTAAAGTTGTACCTTTGTTTGCTGAGATGATTCGTGGTTTGCCGATCAATCGTCCTCCTGTCACAGATCTGTCCGATGGCGAATCGTCGAACAATCTTGCGGCCTTTAAATACTGCGCATGCGTAAAATCCGCCTCCAGTGGCGCGCTGACGCAGGGGTGTGGACGTGCCGAATATTAAGCTGCATGCGTCACACAGACACGTGAGTCGGCGGAAGAATCGTGGAGGAGATGGCAGAATCGGGGAGTTGCAGTCATGGCCGCAGTGGTTGGGCTCCGAAAAAACCCAAAGCCACACCTATGAGCAAGGGTGAGATGGTTGAGATGGTGGCCATACTGGAGAAAAATGACTATGATGGCAAGCTGGAGAATTATGAAAGACCCAACTCCAGAAAAGCCCGAATTCTAGAGAAGGTAATTTCATCTCTAAAGAATATTTATGGTGTGGATCGATCCAAGGACCAAATCAGGAAAAGATGGTCAGATCTCAACCATCGTGAAAAAGAGCAGCTAGGTCACATCCATCATATCCTGAAAAGAAGTAAGCAATAGTTGTGTCTAAGCAATATGTATTGTGTATATTTGGTGTATGTTATTTTTAAATGTATATATACTAATTTATATGAAAACTTTTGTTAATTTGTAAATGTGTCATGTATGTATTTTATTTATATATTTATTAGGTATTTGTATTTTAAAATTAAAAACATGAATCCAAATAAATAAAACAAACTATATATGCATATTATTGTTTTTAATTTTTAATAATAACTCATATTTGTTCCATATTTTATTTTTCACCTTAAAATTGGAAAAAAAAAGAAAAATTAAACTCAAACAAAGACAACAGATGAGGAGAAGGGAATCTACCATGACTGCTCCATCCACATTGGAGGAAAATAATGAAGACATGGTCCCTGATTACATGACACATTCCAAAAAAAAAGGTAATTTGTTCCTTTGCTCCCTAAATCATTAATGCACCAGCTTTCTAGGAGGTAACCATGTGCATTTCAGAATATTTTAGGTGAAAACAGCTGTCAAGCAGTGCACCATGTCATTGCTAATTTGCCCCCTGTCAATTTTCTGACATGCCACATTTTTATGATGTTTATGTAGAAAATTATCAACCAAAAGCCAGTGGGAACACTATGGAGGAAAGCAATGTGCCATGTAGTCCAGAGTGCAGCATGGTGGAGTTAAGTGTTGACCAAATCATCTTACCACCACAGCAACATCAAGGTTGGTAGCCAAATAATGTTAAGAAATGGGAGCCACAAACAGCTTGTGAGTTTGGGATGATTCTCTAACCTTCTATTTTTGTAGTTCAGACAAAATGGACATTCCAGATGTCCCCGAAGTTCCTTCATTTGAGCCATGGGATCTGTCACCTGCAGCCACCTCAGATCTTGAATTATTTGCTCCAAGATCCACTGCCATGACTCAGAGTGAGTGTCAAAAAAATACACAAACAGAACCAAGTGTTGGGGAGCCTGTTTTGTACCCAAGTAAGTATTATTCTAATATTGGTTATTGTGTATTTCCATTTTTGTGTATTTGATTTAATGCTTCAAAGGAACTACTGGTTTGCTACATTAACAAGGTGTGAAACCATACAGTGCTAATGTACATAGTATAAAGTGCATTACCATGGGGAGGAAGAGGTGTAAGGAGCTGTTTGTGTCAACAGGTGGAATTGTTTATGAGCCACAGACACCAGTGCAAAGAGAACATAATGTTTGCACTGTGTACTTTTATAGTAGTATAGATGTCATAAGGGCAAGCAGGTTACACACAACAATGCACAGGGTAGGTATAAACTATTAATTAGTTTATAATGACCTTGACTCCAAATGATTATAAATTATGGCCTCAGCTACTTGCTTGTCATTACCTTACTTTTTTTGTTCTCTTATTAACAGGTCATGCTATTCACAGTTGTACAATTGCCAGGAATAGGATGACTTTTGATGTGTTGCAGTGTTGCTCCGAGCTAGAAAAAATAAAGAAGGCTGCTACAGCTTTACAGTGCAAAATGTGAGACTTTGTTGACCTGCTGGCTACATTTTAATGCTACTTGTATTTTATTATTTTATATTTTTGTATTTGGGATTAATTTTGTTTATTCCCAATTTCAAAGAAAAATGTTATTGGCTATTTTTTTGGCCACTAATTGTTGAGGTGCAAGAGGTATCCAAATGTTTTTAAAAAATTTCTACAGGGCTCCTCTGCATATGACTATTTTTGTTTAGTCAAAAATAATAAGAGTTGAAGAACTGTTTGGCGTAAAATTTTGTTACATGCCTACTGAACAAAGTTACCACCAATTATAAGGAAGCTAGATGTTCTCACCCAAGAGAGTCTGGTGTTAAAGCACTTTACAACAACCTAACCCTAACCCTTACCCTAATCCTAACCCTAACCCTAACCCTTAATTCTCAGCATTCAGCAGGCTGAGAATGCTGGGAGAGGTTATAGAGTCTATAAGCTATGGTGCCAATCATTGAAAATTGATCATACCTGATGTACTGCCGGCCTATCTCGTTTCTTTAGACCCTAACAAGCCATTAAAGTGGTCATCTTGGGGAGCAAATAAGAGCACGGACGTATACTGGTAGCGGAAGATAGCCATTGGTATCCGATCAACTGAAAGGACATCTACATAAGAGAATCTCCTGTGCTTTGATTTATTTGCCATTCGGTAAGAGGCTATTTTGCATCATACCACAGGGTGGAATTTTAGTGAAGTCTCCTCCTTTTCCAACTTATTGATCAGAGTTTACTCTGCGCCTAACCTTATCCTATCTGGTAAGGAGGAAAGCCTGTTGGTGGTGGGATCTTCATTTCACAAGCACTGGAAATATCACTTTTATTTCCTTCACTACTTTATGTATCACTTGGTGAAGATATTTGGACTTTGTGGACTTATATCAGTTATTGCACTCATTTGAGTTTTTGTAGTATCACCGGATCACCATCACTTTGATTCATATATGTTTATTATTGTATATATGTTCATTTATTCACATTGTGCATTGTGTCACTTTGATATTGTTTAGCGCACCTATTTTTTAACATACTGTGCAGACACACCAAGCCCAAAATGGCGTCGGCTTGTACTCCAAGCCTCGTTTTGCTCGTTTTATACACACCATCTCCTTTTTTGTATTTTTCTACAAGATATTTTATCCTTTTTCTCATAATTAATTGGCATTTTTATATTTTTCATATTGCTTTTAAAATATTTTTACTGTTTTTATATTTTATGGCATTTATATATTCTTGCCATTGCATTTTATCTTTTTTATATATACCGTTTTAATTCATTCATGATATATTATTTATTTAGTATATTTCTGTCTATTCATATGTTGGTATATTGTTCAATTTATATTTGCATTGCAATTGCCCTTTATTAAGTATTGTTTTAATTTATTTGCATTGCATTTGCGCTCTATACAGTATTTTTGGCTCTGTCCCCTGATTGAATTGGTGCTTTCTCTGTGTTGTCACATCCTGTTTGCTCTGTATGGTACGGCTGCACTTCCTCATATGATGCTGCTTCCTGTTTATCCCAGAAGTGATGCTGTGCCTCTGGTTTATCTGAACATGAGGCTTGGAATGTGGTTACTTCCGCATATGATGCACTTCCTGTTTACCCCAGAAGTGATGTTGCACTCCATAGCCACATTGAAAACGAGGCTTGGAACACACGCCGCCTCCATTTTGGGCTCGGTTTGTCTGCACAATAGGCATCCATAGCCACATTGAAAACGAGGCTTGGAGTGCAAGCAGACGCCATTTTGGGCTTGGTGTGTCTGCACAGTAGGCATCTTCTCATTGGGTGACTTATTACTACTTAGATTATAAATAAGTGGCTTTTGTGGGTGTTTGGCTGGCACTTCTTTTGAAAAAAGCATTTATGCTGAAACGCGTCAAGGCCACGCTGCTGACAGCCTACCTTTGCATCTGTATACGCTCTTTACCACAAGATGTTTGTAAGTGCAATTTGGTGTATTTTTATTTAATAAAAGTGTTACACTATTTTGTGCTCCCTTGTTTTTTGGTTCCTTTCTGGCCATCTGACGGAGTGAGAGCCTCTCTGGTGTGACGGTTCATATCTGCTATTATCTCTTCACCTCAACATCAGTGATCTCAGTCATCCCTTCGGATTATCCATCCATTGTACAACAAGCTGATTTGACTCATATGCTATATGGCATTTTGAGCCCTATCGTTCTGGTGAGCACATTATATCTCTATATCTTGTTGGTGTTGGGATCCAGTGAGCACTTCAATTATCACCGTTGTGGACTGTTTTTTTCACTTCACATATGGGACTGTTGATTTGATGTTCACTTTTATTCATCATTTTGCAATTTATTTGTGTTTACCTTTCTTGGTTTATATATATACACGTTTATATTGCTAGTATTTATTAGCGCTGCACTTTTTTACACATTTTGCTATTCACAATTTTCTTGTCAGTTGTTTGGTGTAGCAGCTTTTTTATGGTTAGCACAATATTTTTGCTTTTCACTTTTTGGTTATTTATGACTTTTATCTATTGCTGCTTCCTAATTTTATTTTAATTTTATCACTGGTCTCCACATTATGGATATCTTTGATTACAGAGCAGCCAGGACTTTCACCTCGGATGGTGTATTTATTTCCACCAGTTCCGAAACAGAGGTTGGGGGTTTGTTCTTACGCCTTAAAAATCTCATGGTATCTGAACTGCACTATGAATGGGACATTGCATTTTTGGAGCATTACACTTCCAAATCAATGGTCCCCAGAAGCCTCAGGTGGGAAGTCTCCCCTCAATCAGGAGACCTTGCCCTTGACGCTTGGTATGCGTACTTTAATGATGCAGGAGTGAAACTTTTAAATCATCTTATTGAGATCAAACGTAAAAAATTGATCTCCCTTGATCATGAAATCAAGGAGATGAAAGATAAGGTTTCCCCTTTTAACATGACTGCAGAGTATAAAACTCCAGCTGCCAATTTACAACAATATTTAGAAAAAGAGGATAGGGATCAAAAGATCAAAAAACAGAAAAAATATAACAGGGATATCTCTGATTACAACAATAAGATAGTCTTTAAATGGCAAAAAAACCTTGCTGACAACACTTGTGATGATCCAACTGCCATGGACCAATCAGATGGCGACAGAGAGAACAATATTACTCACTCTTCCTCTGTTCTCCAACCATCTTCTAAACCTATTAAACCCAAATCTAAGGGCCCTCCCCCCAAGAAGGGCCCTAAAAAAGGGAAGGGTAACAACCAAAATTATGGATCTCAGAATGTTGGATGGTTTCCTCAGTATTCGAATTCCCCTAGAGGTAATTGGAATAATTGTGGCTACCATCAGAGGAGTTTTTCTCCCCCTCCCCAGAGACCATATTATCAACAGATTCATACTCCACAACAATTTCATAATCGTTATGGTGTTAATACTTATAATAGGTTTTCCCCTTTGAGACCACCGCCACCACATAAGGATGAAGATCCCCGTTATACGGAGGAGACACATGACCAGAGAAATATGTCTCCCTTTGACTATAATCAACCACGCCCTGGTCCAAGTCACAATCAGGATTTTCCCCGAGAAACCAACAAAGGGAAAAGGGGCCCCGAGTCAAGAGAGGCACCAGAGGGGGGTGGCGGATCCAGAGGAAAAAAACAAAAAACATAACTGGTTCCGGTATCTTTAACCTTAGCAAGGTGGAATTCTCTAAAGAGGAGTTATACACCTTAGATAAGGGCTTAAAGTACGTTCCATCAAAGCCTATGAACAAATTTAATATGTTTATCGACGTTCAGAAATTTGTTTGTAGGATCAATGTACAACGGTACATTCTTTCTAATCCTAGATCTACTTCCTATACGGAGTACTCTAGCATTAGACACTGTGGATTGTCAAATCCTTCATTATTTAATCCTCCTGGCCCTATGGCCCCTTCTGTCACAGTGTTTATGGACTTGGTATTAAAAGACCTTGCAGATCTGCCAATCAAAAGACCTTACTCACATCCTCAATTGAGATCTGGTCTAAAATCCTTATGTGAAAATAAGCAACTTGTTTTCTGCCCCGCTGATAAAGGGGGCGGAATTGTAGTGTTGAACAAACAGGACTATTATCAGGAAATGGACAGGATTTTAAATGATCAGGACACCTATACACAATTGCCCAATAACCCCACGTTTCAGTTTAAGGGGAAATTGGCCAAAATAATCAATAAGGGATATAGAGATCATATTTTGGACAAAAAAGAGAAATCATTCCTGGTCCCTACAGCCCCTCGTATACCAGTGATGTATTACCTCCCGAAAATCCATAAAGATCCTATTCGTCCACCTGGTCGCCCCATTGTAAGCGGGATTAATTCCATCACTTCCCGCATAGGTAAATATATTGACTTTTACCTACAGCCTTTGGTATACAAAACCCCATCTTATATCAAAGATACTCGTGATGTAATTAACATCCTAAATAACATCAAGTTGGAGGGTGAACATCTTATGGTAACGGCAGATGTTACATCTTTGTATACCTGTATCCCACACAATCTAGGGCTTGAAGCAGTGGAACACTTCTTAAAAAATGATTTATCTCTATCACCATTACAACGTGATTTTATTTTGGAGTTGTTATTGTTCGCTACCGGACATAACTACTTTTGGTTTAACAATCAGTTTTACCTGCAACAAAGAGGTGTTGCTATGGGGGCAAAATTTGCCCCTAGCCTGGCCAACCTATTTATGGCCAAATGGGAGGAGGATGTTATCTATCCACATAATAGGCCTGAGTTGGTTTTGTGGATTCGTTATATAGACGACATCCTCCTCCTATGGCAGGGGGATTCTGTATCTTTAGACTCCTTTATGTCCCTTTTTAAATACCAATGAAAGGGGCATCCATCTGTCTTATGAGTCTAGTAATAATACCATTCATTTTCTAGACTTAAACATTAGATTGGTTAATAACCAATTTGTCATGAGTACATTCTTTAAAGACACCGACCGTAATTCATACTTACCGGTAGATAGCTGCCACCATAGGGCTTGGCTGAATGGTGTACCCAAAAGCCAATTTATTAGGCTCAGGTGAAATTGTACTCGTGACGATGAATTCCTCCAACAGTCAGAGGTCCTTAAAGAGAGATTTCTGACCAAAGGTTATGAACAGGGCTCTTTAGAATCTACTATTAGAGGTATTATGAACAGACAGATCCCAATTATTGAATGGTTCCACTGCTAAAAAAGATGACCCAGGTTTTACAAAATGGTCCTTATTCACAGAATATTCCACCCAACATAAGGCCATTAAAAAGATTTTTCTAAAACACTGGGACATCCTTAAAAATGATCGGGTGTTGAATCCTGTACTTCCTGATAAGCCAGTTGTCACATTCAGAGGTGCCCCATCCTTCAGAAATAAGTTGGCCCCTAATGTGGTAGATGAACCAACAAGACCAAAGTTTTTTCTGGACCTTGTTGGTTACTACCCCTGTCGTAAATGCAGGGTGTGCATGTGTAATTGCAATCAGAGCAAAATAATCCTGTCTTTTCAATCTACAGTGATCAGTTGCATATATGAAATTAAATTCTTTGCCACATGCACCACCACTAATGTTGTTTACTTACTGACCTGCCCCTGCAATAAACAATATGTGGGCCGAACCATTAGACCCTTTTATGTTAGATTAAACAAACATATCACTAAAATAATTAAAGGGAAGGACAAACACAATGTCTCTAAACATTATTTATTACATCACCAAAAAAGCCCCAAAGGGACACTTTTTCAAGTTATTGATCGTTTTACTGCTCCTTGGAGAGGTGGCTCTAAGATCCGTGGGGTTTCGCAAGTGAGACCTATTGGATCTACACATTACGGTCTTACCATCCTCACGGACTTAACATAGAGTGGGACATTAACGCTTTTATTAATACATCTTAAATTGATTCTATTACTGTCCCCTCTATTTGCTCGTTTTATACACACCATCTCCTTTTTTGTATTTTTCTACAAGATATTTTATCCTCTTTCTCATAATTAATTGGCATTTTTATATTTTTCATATTGCTTTTAAAATATTTTTACTGTTTTTATATTTTATGGCATTTATATATTCTTGCCATTGCATTTTATTTTTTTATATATACCGTTTTAATTCATTCATGATATATTATTTATTTAGTATATTTCTGTCTATTCAAATGTTGGTATATTGTTCAATTTATATTTGCATTGCAATTGCCCTTTATTAAGTATTGTTTTAATTTATTTGCATTGCATTTGCGCTCTATACAGTATTTTTGGCTCTGTCCCCTGATTGAATTGGTGCTTTCTCTGCGTTGTCACATCCTGTTTGCTCTGTATGGCACGGCTGCACTTCCTCATATGATGCTGCTTCCTGTTTATCCCGGAAGTGATGCTGTTTTTGTGCATTACCTTTCTTGGTTTATATATATATATACACGTTTATATTGCTAGTATTTATTAGCGCTGCACTTTTTTCCACATTTTGCTATTCACAATTTTCTTGTCAGTTGTTTGGTGTAGCAGCTTTTTTATGGTTAGCGCAATATTTTTGCCTTTTCACATAGGAGAGGATGCTGGGGTGGTTACTGGCTAATTGTAAAAATGCTTAAAACCAAAATGAGCATTACAAAAATGTGCATGAGGCCAGAGGGCAGTTACAAAATAATGCAATATGTAATTTGATGTACATACAAAATAAACTAAATTACGTTGACATGACAAACACATAGAATGTAATTGAAAAACAATAAACATACCTTGATATAGTCCTTCTGCAAGACTTTTATTATGGCAGAGCAGGTCTCAGGGATGATGACTCCAAGAGCTTTTGGGGGATACCTGTGGTAAACTTGAGATCCTGCAGGCTTCTCTCTGTTGCAAGATATCTCAATGTTGCAATTAGCCTTTGCTCAGGAGTAATTGCAACCCGCATACATGTATCCTGCTTCCGAATATAGGGGGACATCAAGCAGGGGAGGGCTGGCAGCCTTAGACCTGGGGGGCAAGTCCAGTCAAGTGGCCCACTGAACCACTAAATCAGCTCAACATCCATCTGCTCCACATTGTCCGCACAGAGAGGGGGTGACTGCTCCACATTGCCCGCACAGAGAGAGAGAGAGGGTGACTGCTCCACATTGCCCGCACAGAGAGAGAGAGAGAGGGATACTGCTCCACATTGTCCGCACAGAGAGAGAGAGGGTGACTGCTCCACATTGCCCGCACAGAGAGAGAGAGAGTGACTGCTCCACATTGCCCGCACAGAGAGAGAGAGAGAGGGATACTGCTCCACATTGCCCGCACAGAGAGAGAGAGGGATACTGCTCCACATTGCCAGCAGAGAGAGAGAGAGAGGGATACTGCTCCACATTGCCCGCACAGAGAGAGAGAGAGGGATACTGCTCCACATTGCCCGCACAGAGAGAGAGGGATACTGCTCCACATTGCCCTCACAGAGAGAAAGAGAGGGATACTGCTCCACATTGCCCACACAGAGAGAGAGAGAGAGAGAGAGAGGGATACTGCTCCACATTGCCCGCACAGAGAGAGAGGGATACTGCTCGAAATCA
This sequence comes from Pelophylax lessonae, assembly GCF_965119305.1. Lineage (NCBI taxonomy): Eukaryota > Metazoa > Chordata > Amphibia > Anura > Ranidae > Pelophylax > Pelophylax lessonae. The sequence goes on from NC_138772.1 coordinate 408,702,230, forward strand.
CCCGCACAGAGAGAGAGAGGGAAACTGCTCCACATTGTACGCACAGAGAGAGAGGGTGACTGCTCCACATTGCCCGCACAGAGAGAGAGAGAGGGATACTGCTCCACATTGCCCGCACAGAGAGAGAGAGAGGGATACTGCTCCACATTACCCGCACAGAGAGAGAGAGAGAGGGATACTGCTCCACATTGCCCACACAGAGAGAGAGAGAGAGGGATACTGCTCCATATTGCCCGCACAGAGAGAGAGAGAGGGATACTGCTCCACATTGCCCGCACAGAGAGAAAGAGAGGGATACTGCTCCACATTGCCCGCACAGAGAGAGAGAGAGGGATACTGCTCCATATTGCCCGCACAGAGAGAGAGAGAGGGATACTGCTCCACATTGCCTGCACAGAGAGAAAGAGAGGGATGCTGCTCCACATTGCCCGCACAGAGAGAGAGAGAGGGATACTGCTCCACATTGCCCGCACAGAGAGAGAGGGATACTGCTCCACATTGCCCGCACAGAGAGAGAGGGATACTGCTCCAAATTGCCCGCACAGAGAGAGAGAGAGGGATACTGCTCCACATTGTCCGCACAGAGAGAGAGACTGCTCCACATTGCCCGCACATAGAGAGAGAGGGATACTGCTCCACATTGCCCGCACAGAGAGAGAGAGAGAGAGAGAGCTCCACATTGCCCGCACAGAGAGAGAGAGGGATACTGCTCCACATTGCCTGCACAGAGAGAGAGAGAGAGAGACTGCTCCACATTGCTCACACAGAGAGAGAGAGGGATACTGCTCCACATTGCCTGCACAGAGAGAGAGAGGGATACTGCTCCACATTGCCCACACAGAGAGAGAGAGAGGGATACTGCTCCACATTGCCCGCACAGAGAGAGAGAGAGAGGGATACTGCTCCACATTGCACGCACAGAGAGAGAGAGAGAGACTGCTCAAAATTGCCCGCACAGAAAGAGAGAGAGAGAGAGATACTGCTCCATATTGCCCGCACAGAGAGAGAGAGGGATACTGCTCCACATTGCCCGCACAGAGAGAGAGAGGGATATTGCTCCACATTGCCCGCACAGACAGAGAGAGGGATACTGCTCCACATTGCCCGCACAGAGAGGAATACTGCTCCACATTGCCCGCACAGAGAGAGAGAGGGATACTGCTCCACATTGCCCGCACAGAGAGAGAGAGGGATACTGCTCCACATTGCCCGCACAGAGAGAGAGACTGCTCCACATTGCCCACACAGAGAGAGAGAGAGACTGCTCCACATTGCCCGCACAGAGAGAGAGACTGCTCAAAATTGCCCGCACAGAGAGAGAGAGAGATACTGCTCCACATTGCCCGCACAGAGAGAGAGAGGGATACTGCTCCACATTGCCCGCACAGAGAGAGAGAGGGATATTGCTCCACATTGCCCGCACAGAGAGAGAGAGGGATACTGCTCCACATTGCCTGCACAGAGAGAGAGAGGGATATTGCTCCACATTGCCCGCACAGAGAGAGAGGGATACTGCTCCACATTGCCCGCACAGAGAGGAATACTGCTCCACATTGCCCGCACAGAAAGAGAGAGGGATACTGCTCCACATTGCCCGCACAGAGAGAGAGACTGCTCCACATTGCCCGCACAGAAAGAGAGAGGGATACTGCTCCACATTGCCTGCACAGAGAGAGAGAGACACTGCTCCACATTGCCCGCACAGAGAGAGAGACTGCTCCACATTGCCTGCACAGAGAGAGAGACTGCTTCACATTGCCTGCACAGAGAGAGAGAGAGAGACTGCTCCACATTGCCTGCACAGAGAGAGAGAGAGACCGCTCCACATTGCCTGCACAGAGAGGGAGAGAGACTGCTCCACATTGCCTGCACAGAGAGGGAGAGAGACTGCTCCACATTGCCTGCACAGAGAGAGAGACTGCTCCACATTGCCTGCACAGAGAGACTGCTCCACATTGCCTGCACAGAGAGAGAGAGACCGCTCAACATTTTGCAGGCAATGTGGAGCGGTCTCTCTCATTCTGTGCGGGCAGTGATCACTCTCTGTGCAGGCAGCTTGAAAGCGGTCACTCTCTGTGCGGGCAGCGTGAAAGCGGTCACTCTCTGTGCGGGCAGCGTGAAAGCGGTCACTCTCTGTGCGGGCAGCGTGAAAGTGGTCACTCTCTATGCGGGCAGCGTGAAAGCGGTCACTCTCTGTGCGGGCAGCGTGAAAGCGGTCACTCTCTATGCGGGCAGCGTGAAAGCGGTCACTCTCTGTGCGGGCAGAGTGAAGCGGTCACTCTCTGTGGGGGCTACTCTCTGTTTGGGCAATAATGTGGAGCAGTCTCTCAGAGACTGCTCCACATGATTGTCACAGACAGAATGAGACAGAGAGCCTGCCCCTTCCCCACACTTAGTACACAGACAAAAGAGACTGCAGGAAGATGAAGACTAAAGTCTTGGCTGTCACTGCTGCTACACTAAGCGCTACTTGTGGAATTTTGTTCTTCTCTGGTGAGTGAGCACCACACCACTGGGCAAGCCAAGCAAGCAGTGTAGCCGAGAGTGACAGTAAGTGCAGCAGGCTAAACACGCAAGTCCTGCTGTCTCCCTGAGCACAACCACCAAATTCCCCAGGCTTTAGGCTCCTCCTGTGCCAGTTGCGGGTAGTGAGAAAATCACATGCAGGCACATGCTGGTGCACTGGCCCCCAGGACCAGATTAAGGGCATTGTGGGCCTGGTGCTGGAGTGGCAGGGATATGACATAAGTAACACCATATCCCAGCTCTCTGGCCCCCTGTGTTTCCAGGAGCCTGTGCTGGCTTGTGCCCAGACTTGGTCACAGCCATACAGGTGCAATGCTCGGGAAGCCTGGCATTTGATTTATCAAACTTCCATAAGAACTGTGTGCTGGCGTGTGCTCTGTGGTGAAAGTTTCACAGTCATCAGAATACAGTGAACACTGCCAGCAGCTATAACAGCCAGCAGTGATCGCCAAAAAAAAAAGACGCTGGTTGTACTGAAGTCAATTGATAGATTGGATTCTGTACAACCAGTCTGCACATAGATGGAAATTCTCCTGGTTCAGCAGAAATTTCAATCTGTCTATGGTGGCTTAAGTCCACCAGTCTCTGGGTTTAATAATATCCTCAAATTTTCTAAAAGGGGGCTCCCCTTAGGTGAAGAAATTTACTTTGAACTTCACCTTATTTCCATAAATCTCTTTAAGTAATACAATGAGGTGGCAAACAATGAGGTGGATGGAATTTAAATAAGGTTAAGTTCATAGCAAATTTCTACACCTAAGTGGAGCCCCCCTTTTAGAAGTGCCATTAACCTGGAGGGACTGGCATTTAGGAAGTTAAAACAGGCAGGGAGGAAAATGTGATATCACCTCCTCACTGCCTGTCAAATGCCTCTGAAAAGTGACCTGAGCATGGATCACTTTCCAGTGGAATGACAGTGCCAGCTGTAAGTGCATACAAGCCTTTGGGCTCACACGGTGTGCTGGAGTTTGGCTGCAGTGCTTATGTACTGGCACTTTTCCTTAGCCGCAGTCCCTTAGACTTCTTTTAGGTTGTGCGTTTTTGCTGCATTTTCTGAAAGTGCACCAAAGATGCAACATGCAGGACTTTTTGTGCACTTTCAGAGCATGCAGTAAAAATGTGCAACCTAATAGAGGTCTATGGGACTAGGGGTAACATGCAGGAAGACTGCCAGCACTGCAGCCAACCCGCAGCATGCCCGTGTTAGCCCACTCAGCACATAGGGCAAGGTGCACAGGCTGCTAGAAAAAAAATCTTTCTCTGCAGTGAAGGGGGGGGGGGGATTTAGGAGAGAGAGGAGGGAGGAGAAGTCACTTACTTGGACTTTCACTGGATTCATTTCAGGCTCTGTCTGCAGAGTAGCCTGCTCAGTTTGAACTTTCCCGCCCACATATTCTCTTCAAAGACAGCACATGGGCTGCCCAGAATGTGGGCGGGCAAAGGAAGAGCAGATCCAGCCTCTAGCAGCCGTTCGTGTGGAGGAGGGAGGGGCTGGGTAGCCCGTTCTGTAACACAGACTGTCAGCCCTATGACAGTCACAGAACACAATCATCGCTGGCTGCCTGCCTCGCAAGTACTGGGTGAAGTTCCTTCATGTACAGCCGCACTCTGCCAGCCCCTGAACTGCGCGTGCGCATTCTGAGCTGGCGACACAGTGGCCTTTTTTTTACAAACATCAGAGCAGCCCAGGGGGAAAATGCCTCCCTTCCCTCCGGCCCAGTCCGCCCCTGACACCAAGGCAAGAAGACGGTTAAAACAGGGATCCGTCATCCTCAAATAATTCCTGAAGTCATCAGAATTATTTTCCTGTAGCTCCCACAGCAAGGACATGTGTGAAAATTGCTCACGGTTGAGCAACCAATTTTTGGACCAGGAGGTCCTCTTTTTTTCTTTTTCTTGCCAAGAACTCGGCTTAGAGCAATTACTCCCAGCCCAACAACAGCAAGAGTAGCATCCTTAGTCATCCTAATTGGTCCTCGAACGATGTCTCGGAATATAGTGAAATGTTGTTTACCAAACAAATGCTACCGAAATCAGCGCGAGATGCCCAGAAGGGTCACGTCCACAAACTCATTTCCTCTTTTGTAGCGTTGGACGTAGCTACGTCATCTTTTGTCGGACGAAAAAATTCTGGCAGTCTAGAACACATTCCAAAAAAAAAATGTATTTATATGTGCCTTTTAGAACACTCAAGGTCATCGTACCAGAATAGCAACAAAGCAACAAAAAAAATTAATAAATATACATTACATAAACGTTAAATTACAAAAACAATTCAGACAAAATATGCTAGTTTAAAAAGATGAATTTTGAGATGTGATTTGAAGATGGGTAGGAAATCAATATTGCAGATGTCAGAAGGCAGGGCATTCCAAAATCTGGAATGAAATAAACAAACACATCAAAAAAAGGTCAGCTATTTTAGAGAGTGAAGGGGAAGAGTAAAATAACATAAAGTGGTACATTTGTGTGAATGCCCACAGTATAAAATTAAGTCTGTTTGTTCCAAAGTAAACACATGTTTGATGGTGTGAGCTTGTTGTGTATTTCGGCATACATCTTCTAGGTTAAATGACTGGCTTGGCTAACCTTTATCTGTAAGAGAAAAACAAAAACTGTGTAGTAGTCTATTCTGCTGGAGAGCAGAATTATTTTATTAGTGTGGGGGGTCTGGCTCATCCCCAAGCCCATGATGTGTGAGTGGTGACAGTCCTTGTATTTTTGGTGTTTGGATTTTAGGACTCTTGTTCCCACATTATTGGTCGGTGTGCAAATAAATATTTGATAAATACAACTTTAATTTTTTTCTATTTTTCAAAGCCTTCCTTCAGTCCATTATAACCCTATTCCTACTAATTAATAACCATATATTTCCATAATGACCCTGCTTCAGCACTTTTTCAATAATCAGATTAATTTTAACACTACAACATTTGATATTACAAAGAAAATCCAAACAAAACCAGAACTAAGTTATCTATAGGTCTACCCAAATTTTCTTTATATAATAAAATGCATCAAACAGATGATAAAAGTTGTATAAAACAACAGGCTTGAGCTTCCTACAGTATGTGCAACTAATAAAAATAAAATATAATTACTCTTTTATCATGAAAGTTATATTCAATAGATCAAAAAATAAAGCATTCTAAACACTAAATCAGAACCTTTTTTTTTTTTATTTTAACCACTTGCCTACAGTGCACTTTCACCCCCTTCCTACCCAGACCGATTTTCAGCTTTCAGCGCTCTCATACTTTGAATGACAATTACTCAGTCATGCAACACTGTACCCATAAAAAATTTGTGACTTTTTTCACACAAATAGAGCTTTCTTTTGATGGTATTTAATCACTACTGGGTTTTTTATTTTTTGTGCTATAAATAAAAAAAGACTGAAAATATTGTGAAAAAACGCATTTTTCTTTGTTTCTGTCATAAAATTTTGCAAATTAGTAATTTTTCTTCACAAATTTTGGCCAAAATTTATACTGCTACTTATCTTTGGTAAAAAAAAAAACAAATAAGTATATATTATTTGGTCTTTGTGAACGTTATAGAGTCCACAAGTTATGGTGCTAATCATTAAAAATGTATCACACTTGATCACACCTGATGTACTGAAGGCCTATCTCATTTCTTGAGACACTAAAAAGTCAGGAAAGTACAAATACCCCCCAAATGACCCCTTTTTGGAAAGTAGACATTCCAATGTATTTAATAAGGGGCATGGGGAGTTTTTTGAAGTTGTAATTTTTCCCACAATTCTTTGCAAAATGAAGATTTTTTTTTTTACAAATTGACAGGTTATTTCTCTCACACAGCATATGTATACTTGCAACTACACCCCAAAACACATTCTACTACTCCTCCTGAGTATGGCGATACCACATGTGTGAGACTTTTTCACAGCCTGGCCACATACAGAGGCCTAACATCCAAGTAGCACCGTCCGGCATTTTAGGAGCATAAATTACACATATAGTTTCCTGACAACCTATCGCACTTTTGAAGGCCCTGTAGCACCAGGACAATGGAAACCCCCATAAAATGACCCCATTTTGGAAAGAAAACACCCCAACGTATAATTTTTGAGGCATAATGAGTCTTTTGAACATGTCATTTTTTTTCCACAATTTTTTGGAATCTGTGGAAAGAAAATGAAAATGCATTTTTTTTACACAAAGTTGTCGATTTATGAAATATTTCCAACACATAGCATGTACATAGCAAAAATTGAACCCCAAAATACATTCTGCTATTCCTCCTGAGTATGGCGATACCATATGTGTAACACTTTTACACAGCCTAGCCACATACAGAGGCCCAACATCCAAGTAGCACTTTACACAAAGTTGTCCATTTATCCACTTTAAGACTGGACCTATTTTTGACACTTGGTGTTTACAAGCTAAAATCATTTTTTTTGCTAGAAAACTACTTAAAACCCCAAAACATTATATATTTTTTTTAGCAGAGACCCTAGAGAATAAAATGGAGATCTTTGCAATATTTTTTATCACACCATATTTGCGCAGCAGTCTTCCAAATGCAATTTTTTTGAAAAAAATTCACTTAAAATAAGAAAACAGTAAATTTAGCCCAATTTTTTTCCATAATGTGAAAGATAATGTTACGCCGAGTAATTAGATACCCAACATGTCATGCTTGAAAATTGCGCACGCTCACAGAATGGCGCCAAACATTGGTACTTAAAAATCCCCATAGGCAACATTTTAAAAATTTCTGCAGGTTACCAGCTTAGAGGTACAGAGGAGGTCTAGGGCTCAAATTATTGCTCTCACTCTAACAATCGCGGCGATACCTCACATGTATGGTTTGAACACCGTTTACATATGTGGGCGGGACTTGCATATGCGTTCGCTTCTGTGCGTGAGCTAACAGGGACAGGGCACTTTAATTTTTTTTTCCCTATTTATTTTAATTATTATTTTTTATTTTTGCACAGTTTAAAAAAAAAATGTTTTGATCATTTTTATTCCTATTACAAGGAATGTAAACATCCCTTGTAATAGAAATAGGCATGACAGGTCCTCTTTATTGTGAGATCTGGGGTCAAAAAGACCTCACAACTACACTAAAAAAGAAAAAAAATTGTTGAAAAAAAAAAAAAAAAAATCGGCCCTTTAAACCGATTGCTAGGCAACGACTTTTGACGTAGCTCCGGTCCTCCAAGACCATAGAGTTGAGTGAGGGCCATCTTGCCCTCACTCAACTTCCTGTCTCTGAGGATCCGGGACCGGATAGTTTTCCCTGCTGCCGGCAGGTCCGGTAAGCTGGGAAAACATCTGGGACACGGCGGGAGGGGGCACCTCTTCCCCTGCACCGTAAGGGTAATTCTGCAGCAGATCTGCCACTGGGACCACCCTTATCTGAAAGCCGACCGCCCGCCGTTTAAAAAAATACCGGGGTTATGGGGGCTATCTGCTGCCATAACCCCAGTATTTAGCTTTAAATGGCCGACGCATATAGTCGTTAGGCGGTCGGTAAGTGTGCAAGTATATAGCAAAAATTGCAACCCAAAATACATTCTATAAAGGAAAGTGTAGAGGAATAGTCTGACTCCATCTCCGATCCACTACTATTAGCGATTTCAAATTCCGAATCGGATTCGGATACTGGTGAGAGCTCCCCGGTGCTCTCATCAGTCATGGAGAGCACCTGAAGGGCCTCCTCACTGCTGTACATCTTTTTGACATGCAGGCTGTGATGGGCTGTGCGATGGGTGACGGTTGACTGCGGATGATCACTGATGGGTGGCAGGTGACTGATGGGGTGACAGGTGATGATGACTGACGGGGTGACAGGTGACGGTCACTGATGGGGTGACAGATGACGATGAATGATGGGTTGACAGATGACGATGACTGATGGGTTGACAGGTGACGATGACTGATGGGGTGACAGGTGATGATGACTGATGGGGTGACAGGTGACGATGACTGATGGGGTGACAGGTGACGATGATTGATGGGGTGACAGGTGACGATGACTGATGGGGTGACAAGTGACGATTGATGGGGTGACAGATGACGATCACTGATATGGTGACAAGTGATGATGATTGATGGGGTGACAGGTGACGGGCGATGGTCACCGATGGGTGACGGGTGATGGTGCACGGCGGTACTGGTGGCAGTCTCTGGTGACAGGTGCACTTTAGGCTATGTTCACATGTGAGCGTAGCGATCACGGGCAGAATCACTGCGATTCTGCCTGCGATCTGGAAATCATTGCAATTTGCGGGACGCCTGTGCGTTGCCCGTGATTTGCAATCGCACCCCAAATGCTGTGCGATGTTGCCGCGATTTCCGCCTGCCGAATCACGGTAACATCACGCAAACAACGCATGATGCCCCAAAGAAGCGCTTGTACCTTTTTTGGGCGTCATGCGTTGTTTGCGCGATGTTACCGTTATTCGGCAGGCGGATATCGCGGCAACATCGCACAGCGTTTGGGGTGCTATTGCAAATCACGGGCAATGCACAGGCGTCCCGCGATTTGCAATGATTTCCGGATCGCAGGCAGAATCGCGGTGATTCTGCCCGCAATCGCTACGCTCGCATGTGAACGTAGCCTTATGGGTGGCAATTTCTGGGCACTGATAAGGTGACTGTTGGGTGACAGGGGCAATTAGGGGGGGCTGAGGACTGTGTGGGGACATTTATTGGTGTGCTTTTACTTTGACAGGTGTACAGAGCAGTAACTCACTCTTTCTGGCTCTGCTCTCCTCACACTGGAAACTGTGTGAGGGGAGAAGAGCTAGTAACAGTGAGTTACTGCTCTGTGTTTACATTTTGTGATCGGCTGTGAATGGATTCACAGCCGATCACATAGTAAACAGTGACTGTTTACTACTGCCGGTGACTAGCTGTGTTCCTAGGGAACACAGAGCCACCGACATGACCGTGCTGCGCTTCCGATCGCGCATGCGCGGTCTTCTTCTGGGCTTTGCTATTGTGATCGGCTGTGTGATTGGAACACAGCCGATCACGTGGGAAACAGCCATGCCCATTGGCTGTTTCCCCCCTGCCGGTAACGGGCTGTGTCCCGGGGACACGCCGACACCGGCAGTGCAGGGTGGCGCGCACATGATCGCGCGCCTGCCCTGCCTGAATGGGCCGACGTCATACGACGTCCGCCCAGAACAATGGCCGCACCGTCCCGCCGTCATTTGACGGTGGGCGGGCGGCAAGTGGTTAGCGTAGGAAAATTGTTTCCTGCATGATTTTAGATTAGTACATTCAATTTGATTAATAATCACAGCATCAAACACCATGATTACAAAGTACCATTAGTTTTATTCATACATCTAATACGTTATATGTAATAGTTAAGAAACCATTTGGTTAAACTTTATCTATCTATCTATCTATCTATCTATCTATCTATCTATCTATCTATCTATCTATCTATCTATCTATCTATCTATCTATCTATCTATCTGTGTAATAGTAGTCTGGTGCGCTATATATATAGATATATAGATAGATATATATATACACTGTATATACACTGCTCAAAAAATTCCTTGGATATTGATCTGGTCAGTTAAGTAGCAGCGGGGGTTGTTAATCAGTTTTAGCTGCTTTGGTGTTAATAAAATTAACAATAGGTGCACTAGATAGGCAACAATGAGACAAACCGCAAAACAGAAATGGTTTTACAGGTGGAGGCCACTGAAATTTTTTTTCCCTGTTTATTTTTTTGACTGTTTTTCACTAGTTTTGCATTTGGCTAGGGTCAGTGTCACTACTGATAGCATAAGGCGATACCTGGACCCTATCGAGGTTGCAAAGGCCATCCAACTCCTCCAGAATGGCGCATCAATAGGTGCCATTGCCAGAAGATTTATTTTGGCTCCCAGCACAGCCTCAAGAGCATGTAGGAGATTCCAGGAAACAGGCAGTTACTCTAGGAGAGCTGGAAGGGGCTGTAGAAGGTCCTTACCTATCAGCAGGACTGGTATCTGTTCCTATGGGCACAGAGGAACAGGTTGAGCACTGCCACAGCCCTACAAAATTACATCCAGCAGGCCACTGTCTGACAAACAGTCAGAAACAGACTTCATGAGGGTGACCCGAGGGCCCAACATCCTCTAGTGGGCCCTGTGCTCACTGCCCGGCACCATAGAGCTCGATTGACATTTGCCATTGAAAACCAGAATTGGCTAGTCCGCCACTAGTGCCCTGTGCTTTTCACAGATGAGAGCAGGTTTACCCTGAGCACATGTGACAGATGTGAAAGGGTCTGGAGAAGCCATGGAGAACCATATGCTGCCTGTAACATTGTTTAGCATGACCGGTTTGGTGATGGGTCAGTGATGGTCTGGGGTGGCATATCAATGAAGGGACATACATTGTCAAACCCTACACTGGTGCAGTGGGTACTGGGTTCCTTCTGGTGCACAACAATGCCCAGTCTTATACTTATGAGTATAGAGCCAGTTACTGGAGAATGAAGGAATTTATACTGTTGAATGTCCCCCACGCTCACCTAACCTATGTCCAACAGAACACCTCTGGGACATTATGTTTCAGTCCATCCGACACCGCCAGGTTGCACCTCAGTCTGTTCAGGAGCTCAGTGATGCCCTGGTCCATATCTGGGAGAAAATACCCCAGGACACCATCTGTCATCTCATTAGGCGTATGCCCAGACGTTGTCAGGCTTACATACAAGCACGTGGGGGCCATACAAACTACTGAGCACCATTTTGAGTTGCTGCAATTCAATTTCAGCAAAATGGACTAGCCTGCTGCATCATTTTTTCACTTTGATTTTCATGGTATCTTTGAATTCAGCCCTCTTTAGGTTGATAATTTTAATTCCCATCAAACAATGTGGCATCCTTTTGTTCCTAACACATTATGCAGTCCATATCAGTATAGATATCCAGCATGATATTTTTCCCTATTGAGATCTGATTTATTTTCAAAGTGTTCCTTTAATTTTTCTGAGCAGTGTATATATATATATATATATATATATATATATATATATATATATACAGTATCTAAAAAAAGTGAGTATACCCTATTTACATTTTTGTAAATATTTTATTATATTTTTCATGTGACAACACTGAAGAAATTACTCTTTGCTACAATGTAAAGTAGTGAGTGTACAGATTGTATAACAGTGTATATTTGCTGTCCCCTCAAAATTACTCAACACACAGCCATTAATGTCTAAACCACTGGCAACAAAAGTGAGTACACACCTAAGTAAAAATGTCCAAATTGGGCCCAATTAGCCATTTTCCCTCCCCGGGGTCATATGACTCGTTAGTGTTACAGGGTATCAGAAGTGAATGGGGAGCAGGTGTGTTAAATTTGGTGTTGTCACTGTCACTCTCTCATACTGGTTACTGGAAGTTCAACATGGCAACTCATGGCAAAGAACTCCCTGAGGATCTGAAAAAAAGAATTGTTTCTCTACATAAAGATAGCCTAGGCTATAAGAAGATTGCCAAGACCATAAAACTGAGCAGCTGCATGGTGGCCAAGACCACACAGCAGTTTAACAGGACAGGTTCCACTCAGAACACGCCTCACCATGGTCGACCATAGAAGTTGAGTGCACGTACTCGGCGTCATACCCAGAGGTTGTCTTTGGGAAATAGATGTATGAGTGCTGCCAGCATTGCTGCAGAGGTTGAAGGGGTGAGGGGTCAGCCTGTCATTGCTCAGACCAAACGCCGCACACTGCATCAAATTGGTCTGCATGGTTGTCGTCCCAGAAAGAAGCCTCTTCTAAAGATGATGCACAAGAAAGTCCGCAAACAGTTTGCTGAAGATAAGCAGACTAAGTACAGTATGTCCTGACAACAATCAAGCATGGCGGTGGGAGTGTCATGGTCTGGGGCTGCATGAGTGTTGCTGGCACTGGGGAGCTACAGTTCGTTGAGGGAACCATGAATGTCAACATGTACTGTGACATACTGAAGCAGAGCATGATCCCCTCTCTTCAGAGACAGGGCCACAGGGCAGTATTCCAACATCATAACGACCCCAAACACACCTCCAAGACGACCACTGCCTTGCTAAAGAAGCTGAGGGTAAAGGTGAGGGACTGGCCAAGCATGTCTCCAGACCTAAACCCTACTGAGCATCTGTGGGGCATCCCCAAACAGAACGTGGAAGAGCGCAAGGTCTCTAACATCCACCAGCCCAGTGATGTCGTCATAGAGTAAGAGGACTCCAGTGGAAACTTGTGAAGCTCTGGTGAACTCCATGCCCAAGAGGGTTAAGGCAGTTACATACATAGTTACATAGTTAGTGAGGCTGAAAAAAGACACAAGTCCATCCAGTTCAACCTATGTGTGTGTGTTTGCTTTTAACCGTACATTGTATACCCCTGTATGTTGTGGTCTTTAAGGTGTCCATCCAATAGTTTTTTGAAACTATCAATGCTCCCCGCTGATACGACTGCTTGCGGAAGAGAATTCCACATCCTTACCGCTCTTACAGTGAAGAACCCCTTACGCACTTTAAGGTTAAACCGCCTTTCCTCTAGTTTTAGTGAGTGGCCACGTGTCTTATTGTATTCCCTTACTCTAAATAGTTTGTTCCTTATGCTAGGGTCGCCAGTACAGTATTTGTACATTGATATCATATCCCCCCTCAAGCGTCTCTTCTCCAGAGAGAACAAGTTCAGTGCTTGTAGTCTTTCCTCATAGCCGATGTCCTCCATTCCCCTAATTATTTTTGTTGCCCTTCTCTGGACTTTCTCCAGTTCCAGCACATCCTTCCTGAGGACCGGTGCCCAGAACTGGACAGCATACTCCAGATGTGGCCGGACCAGAGTCTTGTAGAGTGGAAGAATAATCTCTTTATTTCTGGAGTGAATCCCCTTTTTTATACAACCCAGTATTCTGTTGGCTTTGCTTGCAGCGGCTTGGCATTGCATGCCACTTCCAAGCCTGTTGTCTACCAGTACCCCCAGGTCCCTTTCCATCCTAGACTCACCCAGAGGTTCCCCCCCTAGTGAGTAGCTTGCTTTCTGGTTTCTGGCCCCCAAGTGCATTACTTTACATTTTTCTACATTAAATCTCATCTGCCATGTAGTTGCCCACCCCGTTATTTTGTTCAGGTCTGCTTGCAAGATTTCCACATCCTGCATAGAAGATATTGGCATGCCTAATTTAGTATCATCTGCAAATACTGAGATTGTACTAGATATCCCCTCCTCTAGATCATTTATGAATAAATTAAACAGGATTGGTCCCAGGACAGAACCCTGGGGGACCCCACTTTCCACACCCGCCCAATCCGAGTACTCCCCATTAATCACCACCCTCTGTACTCTCCCCTGGAGCCAGTTCTCTATCCAGGTACTCACCTTATGGTCCATACCTACCTTCCTTAGTTTGTACAGTAAGCGTTTGTGGGGAACGGTGTCAAAGGCCTTTGCAAAGTCCAGATACACCACATCCACAGGCTTACCTTTATCTAAGTGGCAGCTCACTTCATCGTAGAAGGTTAATAGATTGGTTTGGCATGAACGATTTTTCATGAATCCATGCTGATTACTACTTATAATACCGTTTTCATTACTAAAGTCTTGTATGTGGTCCCTTATCATCCCCTCCAAAATTTTGCAGACTACAGATGTTAGGCTGACCGGCCTATAGTTACCCGGGATATATCTCGGCCCCTTTTTAAATATTGGTACCACGTTGGCTTTTTTCCAATCAGCTGGCACCATACCCGTCTGTAAACTATCCTTAAAGATCAAGAATAATGGTCTGGCAATCACCTGACTGAGCTCATTTAGAACCCTTGGGTGCAAGCCATCCGGTCCCGGGGATTTATTTATGTTAAGTTTCTCTAGTTTAGCTCTAAGTCTATCCTCTGTTAGCCATGGCGGCACTTCCTGAGGTGTATTATTTAGTTCGGCCTTACAAGCGGGGTTCGTGTAGCCCCCCGATTCCTTTGTGAAGACTGAAGAAAAGAAATTATTTAACACTTCCGCCTTTTCTCTGTCCTCAGTGGCCATTTTTCCTTTATCATCTTTTATGGGGCCAATGTGTTCTGGCCTCGCTTTCTTACTGTTTATATACTTAAAGAATTTCTTGGGGTTCTTTTTACTCTCCTCCGCTATATGTCTCTCGTGTTCTATTTTAGCCGCCCTGATTTCATCTTTACATTTCTTATTACACTCTTTGTAATGCTTAAATGCTGCCAATGACCCCTCAGTCTTGTATTTTTTGAAGGCCTTTTCTTTAGCTCTAATATACATTTTTATGTTGGAGTTTAGCCACCCAGGGTTTAGTTTTGCTCTTTTAAATTTATTTCCCTGTGGAATGCACTGGTCCACCCCCTTGTTAAGTATGCTCTTGAAGCACTCCCATTTTTCCTCCGTGTTCTTTGTTCCCAGGGTTCTATCCCAATTGATATTTTCTAGCAGCGAGCGCAGTTTAGGGAAATTGGCTCTTTTGAAATTCAGTGTCCTTATATTACCCTTGTGTTTCCTATTACTGTAATTAATACTGAAACCAATTGACCTATGGTCACTGTTCCCTAAGTTGTCCCGTATTTCTATATCCGTGAGCATGTCTGTATTGTTGGTAATCGGTAGGTCAAGTACCGCATTGTTTCTTGTCGGTGCATTCACCATCTGACCCATGAAATTGTCCTGCAAAACATTTAGGAACTGCCGAGCCTTGGCTGAATGCGCGGTTCCTTCTGCCCAGTCTATATCAGGATAATTAAAGTCCCCCATTATAATGACATTTCCCATCCTTGCTGCCAATCCTATCTGTAACATGAGGTCCACCTCACCCTCCTCCCTCTGGTTTGGGGGCCTATAGCATACGCCCAATATTACCTTCCCCACCGTGCCTTTCCTTTGAAGCTCTACCCATAGGGATTCTGCCTCGTCCATAGCTCCATTATTAATATCATCCCTCATATTTACCTGTATACTGTTCTTAATATACAAACATACCCCTCCCCCTTTTTTACCCTCTCTATCTCTGCGATAAAGGGAATACCCCTGAATGGTCGCCATCCAGTCATGAGAGCTGTCAAACCAAGTCTCAGTTATCCCCACAAAATCTAAGTCCTCCTCAAACATCAGCAGCTCCAGCTCTCCCATCTTGTTGGCCAGGCTTCTGGCATTGGTATATAAGCCTCGTAATTTTGATGTTTTTAGGCTGCTCTCTTGATTTTTCCCCGTACCCACCCTGGGTATAGGGGCTCCGAACACCCTACCGCTAATGCCCCCATTTCTGCCCTCTGAAACTTGCTTTCCACTGGCTAATTCTACATCTGTACCCTCCCCCCCATTCCCTAGTTTAAAAGCCCCTCTAACTTTTTGGCCATCCTCTCACCCAGTACGGCTGCACCCACCCCATTTTGTGACAGTTAAATTTATATTTTATTGTTAAACATATAAAAATCACAAATATTCCAATACAATACATTACTCTGCACAAGGAATAATATTATCCACACATACAAACACACAAAAAAAAAAAAAAAAAATTCTTAGGGAGAGGAAGGGAAGGGGAATATCAATAAACCAATTTAAGAACAAAGGGAAAAAAAAAAAAAAAAAAAAGGAAAAAAAAAATTTCCCTCTTTTTTTTTTTTTTTTTTTCTTTCCTTTCCTTCAATAATAATAATAAGTGCCTACTTATATCATTATGGAACAGGTGACCTCGGCTCACCTATAGCGTCAATCCAGGCTGACCAGACTTTATCAAATTTTTTTGGGCAGTTCCTACTACCGTATGTGAAACGGTAGAATGGAAGTGTCTTAGTAACGGCAACTATCCAGGATAATCGGGTGGGAGGTTCGGGTAACTTCCATCGCAAAAGGATTTCTCTCCTGGCATAAAACAGGGTATATGTAATGCACATTTTAGCATATTTATCCCCAGCCAGTTCTGTAAGGTTACTCAATAAAGTTACCTTTGGGTCCAAAGGAATCATGATGTCAAAAATTTCACCAATAGTGTCCGTCACTTCTTTCCAAAAAGTTGCCAGGTCAGGGCACGACCAAACAACATGTAAAAATGTACCTATTTCATGCCCACATCTAGTACACAAAGGATCTTTCGTGGGATATATCCTGGCAAGACGTTGCGGCGTGTAATATGCTCTATGTAAGAATTTGAGTTGTATAAATCTGTCCCTAGCCGCTATCATTGAGGGGATATAATTATTAACCGAGTCCTCCCACTCTTCAATAGTCAGATCTGGAATGTCCTCCTTCCATTTATTATAGGTTTTCTCAGGGGACTGACTATGATCTGTTGAGAGTATGGAATATATAGCAGAGAGAGTTTTCCCTATTACCTTAAAAGTTAACATTTTCTCCAAGGGGTCTGATTCCAGGACAACAGGGCCTTGGAATTGAGCCCGCATAGCATGACTAAGCTGGCAGTGACGAAACCTCATGGTGGGAGGTAATGAATGGGTAGACTGAAGAACATTAAAGCCTTGAAGTCTTCCATCTTTAATAACATGTTTCATAGTCACAATCCCTCTAGCAGCCCATAACTGTGGATCAGGGAGATGATATAAATGTTTTAAATTAGGATTACCCCACAACGGAGTGTGGGGGGATATATGCAATGGTATATTATATATCACCCGCGCCCGAGTCCATATCCGCAGAACAGTCTTCATCAGACTGGTTATTTGAGGATGTGCCTGTTCCCCCCGAAAAACAAGATTACTAAGGGCCGCATATGAACCCAGTAGTGCTGCTTCTAGTGTAACTGCGGAGTTAGTTTTGGGCTGGGAGAACCACCACCGGACCGTCACCAGAACAGCCGCCCAAAAATACAATTTAAAGTTAGGAAGCGCTAAGCCTCCTCTTGCAAGAGGAAGGTATAGCGTGCGTCTTGCGACTCGTGGAGTACGCCCGGCCCATACAAAAGTTGTTACAATACTATCTAATCTCGAAAAAAAGGTTCTAGTCATATCAATGGGGGAATTCCGAAAAAGATACAGAAATTTCGGAAGATAGTTCATTTTTATTAAATTAATTCTGCCAACGGGGGACAAGGGAAGCATGCGCCAAGACGCACACTTTTTATTTAATTGTAAAACTAAAGGGTCAATGTTATTTTGCTGGTATACCTCCAATGTTGGACCCACTTTGATGCCTAAGTACACCATATCCTGTACCCATTTCAGCGGTGTCTGAGTATCAATTAAAGGTATCGATGGGTGTAGTGGAAAAAGGACGGACTTAGACCAATTAATACTTATACCTGAAAAACGACCAAACATGTCAAATAATTGTAGGGCCCTATGTAATGATGTGGAAGCATCCGCCAAATAGATCAAGGTGTCGTCTGCATATAAAGATAACTTCTCTTCAATGATCCCCACCTTAATGCCTCGGACTTGTGGGTCCGCTCGCAACTTAATCGCGAGCGGCTCCAAAGCCAAGGCAAACAAGGCTGGGGATAACGGACATCCCTGTCGGGTACCCCTCCGTAGAGGGAATCTATCCGATAGAGATGTATTAGTACGGACTCTAGCCGTAGGGTTCTCATAGAGAAGCTTAATCCATGAGACGAAATTAGGGCCAAACCCGAAGCTAGATAGGATCCTCCAGAGAAATGGCCACTCAACAGAATCGAATGCTTTCTCGGCGTCGAGGGAGGCGACCACACCTGCTCCCCCCCCCGACGCCAGGGCCATATGTGTAAACAATCTCCGGATATTGATATCAGTACCCCGTTCAGGTATAAATCCAGTTTGATCCGGATGGATCAAGCCTGTTATAACACTATTAAGTCGAGTGGCCAAGACCTTTGAAAGGATCTTCCCATCAACATTTAATAAAGAAATAGGTCTATATGATGAACATAAAGATGGGTCCTTCCCTGGTTTAGGGATCACAACAATAACCGCTTCAGTCATTGTTTTAGGGAGTTTCCCCTCATTTAGAGATCCTAGAAGAGTGGCTAATAAATACGGGCCCAAAAGGTCCATATGGGCCTTATAGAATTCAACAGGAATTCCATCCGGTCCTGGTGTTTTATCAGGATTTAGGGAGGCCACCACTTCCTGGATCTCCAAAAGAGTAATAGGGGCATCTAATTTGGCCCTATCTTTATCAGTTAAGGCTGGAAAGTCCACTGCCTGTAGATAATGATCGAGTTCATCTCCTGAATAATTAACCTTAGTGTTATATAAGGCCCGATAATAATCAGTGAAGTTATGATTAATAGTTTCTGGATTAGAGTGAAGAGTACCCGATTGATCCTGAATATGTGCTATACTATAGCCACTTGTCTGTTCCCTAGAAATTTGCGCCAGCATTTTACCGTTATACTCTCCATGTACGAAAATATGTTGGGATTGAGAGAGCAGTTTTTTCTGTGTAAGGGCTGTGCGTATTCCCATTACCTCCCTAGTCAAGGATTGAAATCGTGTATAATGGGTGGGGTCTCTAGTTTGTATGTATAGATTTTCCATATCTCTAGCTTCCTTTTCTTTTTGCAATAGATTTGTTCGCCTATATCGTTGGATCTTCCCAATAGCTGTCTGATAATACCCCCGGGTGCAAACCTTAAAAGCGTCCCAGACCATAGCCACTGATGACGTGCCCGGATTTATCTCCCAAAAGGCCGCTATCTGGGGTTCGACTAAAGGGTTTATATCAGAATCAGCGATCCAATATCTGGATAAACGCCATAATCTATGAGAGGGGTTACCAGATAATTCCATATTTAAGAGAAGTGGAGCGTGGTCGGAGATCCCACGAGGAAGAACCCGAATCTCCCGCACCCGAGATAGTAATAACCTACTTGCAAACATTAAGTCAATTCGAGAAAAGGTTTTATAAGTGGCGGAGTGGCAGGTATATTCCCTAGCATGGGGGTGGTGCCAACGCCATAGGTCTGTCAACCCATAGATCTCAGCCCATTCAGCAAGATCCGATCTGGTGGAAGAATCTCCAGTCATTCTATCCATGTTCGGATCTGGAACCATATTAAAATCACCCACAATAAGTATGTTATCATTCTCATATTTTGCAATTTCTTTATAAATTTTATATAACAGCCTGATTGAAGCCGGCGGAGGTATGTATAACCCTACCAGCAATAAAGTAAAGGATGATATCTGCAGATTGAGCAAAACAAATCGTCCATCCGGGTCCAGGGAAAGATTCATTAGTTTGAACGGGAGAGACTTGTGGATAAGAATGCTGACTCCACGAGCATACGTAGAAAATGTAGAGTGGTAATGGTGCCCAACCCATGGTTTCTTAAGGGCCAGCGTTCGAGTACCCAACAAGTGAGTCTCCTGCAGGACACATATGTGGGGATTAAACGCTTTTAAATATTGAAACACTAGAGAGCGCTTCTGCGGGGAATTCAAACCTCTAGTGTTCCAAGAAATCACCCTTAAAGATTCCATATCCACTCAAAAAGCAATGTATACAACATAATAACAGTATATATATAAAAAAAAAAAAAAAAAAAAAAAAAAAAAAAAGGGAAAAACAACTGAAAAATACAATAAATACAATAACAGAGTAATGATTCAAACATCCCCATCCCCCCCACCCCACCCATCTCCCCAAAATTGGAGAGGGTTTGTATCCCACCCACCGCGGACCTCATAGTCCACCCTAGGGGGTAAGTGTCAAAAAGAAGGCGCTATATTACCCCCCCCCCCTTAAAAAAAAAAAAAAAAGGGGGGGGGGAGAAGACTCCGGCGTTCAAAAAGGATGAAGGAAAAGAGAAACTTATATCTTAATTCACCCAGCTGTCATGTAGAATTTGGGAAAGCAAACTATGACAAACCACGAGGAAGGAGAAAAAAAAAAAAAAAAAAAAAAAAGGGTTCAGTCTCAGTCTTATTTGTATGTCTCAAGCCAGGATAATACCTCTTTTGGGGAAGAAAAGAGACGCACATGTTCACCATCTTGTACCCGCAATTTAGCTGGAAACAGAGTACTATATTTCAACCCCCTTTCTCTTAACTTAGAACGGGCTTGATCAAATGACTTTCTCTGACGCTGTGTTTCAACAGAATAATCTGGAAAAATAAAAAGTTTACCTCCCTCGTATTTCACTTCACCCTGAGAGCGGGCTGCTCGTAACACAGTGTCTCGGTCACCATAATGAAGGAACCTCAAAATAAAGGTGCGTGGAGGAGAGCCAGGAGGCCCTCGCTTCCCTGGTATCCGATGTGCACGTATCACTGAAAAAAAAGCAGAAAATTTAGCTTCTGGAAGAATGGTTGGAAGTAAGTGCTCAATAAAGGTCACCGGGTTTGCACCCTCGGATCCCTCCGGAAGACCTATAATCCGTAAGTTGTTCCTACGATTGCGGTTTTCTGCATCTTCTGCTCGTATTTCCAGCTGCTTAACCCTGGCTTTGAGCAGCTGAACATCCGAGTTGTAACCTTTCTGTGTGTCTTCTACTTCTGAAACCCGCATTTCCATCTCGGTAACTCTATCTCGGAAATTGTCCATATCTTTACGGATAAGTCCAATATCTGATTGTACAGAATCAATTTTAGAAGTCAGAGCCGTCTTACAGTCTACTATGGCATGCATGAGTGTCTCTAAACTTGCAGGCGGTTCTACTTCCCTGATCACTGTTGTCTGTTCGGTTTGAGACGCCATAGTTACTGTAGACTTAGACGGTGATGTCACGACTGCACGGCGTGTCTGTACACCCCCTTTATTTTTGGGCATTCCTCCCAAAAAAAAAAAAAAAAAAGGGGGGTAAAAGGGGAGGCAAAAAAAAAGGGGGGGTTTATGTAATTAATAGTTTACTACATAAACATATATACTGTGGCCAGAGAATAGATGGTATTTAGTGTGGCAGGCTGGCAGTATGCAGCAATATGCGGTAGAATGTGCTTAAATTGCAAAAAGAGAAAAAAAAAAAAAGGGCTGAGGAAAAAAAAAAAAAAAAAAAAAAAAGTCATTTAAATAAATGAAGGAGCTTGATCCAACTTGCGTATTGCAACTTGAGTATTACTCACTGCTTTTCCTTTGACCAGGGTTTACTCACTGCTTTTCCCTTAACCAAGGTTTCACATAGATTACCAGCTTGTCGGCATCTACAGGGAGCATAGGAGCATAGGAGAATAGGAAGACCGGCCAGTACCAGCAGTCCGGTAACTACCAGCCAAGTCAGCTCCTCTTTACTTTCCCTTTACTTTCCCCCGATGCGGCGTCCAAGGATCTACCAACGGATCCACTCAAGCACCCCAGCTGTCCAGTGCACGTTTAGTCCGTGCACCTCACACCGCTCATACTGCTGCAGTCCGTCCCTCCGGTCTCTGGTCTCAGCCAATATTGCGGCATCCAGCTCCTCAGAGCAGCCGCGAAGGGGACGACGGAGCAGATGAGCCGCCCAGCACAGCCCGCCAGGACACCAGAAGACACCAGGAGACACCAGGAGACAGCCGGCACCAGTCAACACAATGGACGCTGGATTGCCCGACGTTGGATAGCCCGACCTCCACCTATCCCAACGCTCAGGATACCGACATCAGAAAGTGGAAGCGGCCGAACACCAGGGGGATCAAGCTGGGTGTATTGTCAGGATACACGCCGGAGTCGGGAGCTCAGTTACTGCACGTCTGCTCCCGGCGCCATCTTAGACTCCTCCCCCAACCCTAGTATTTTCTGCACCCACCCCATTTAGGTGCAATCCGTCCCTACCAAAGAGCCGGTGACCGACTGAGAAGTCGGCCCAGTTCTCCAGGAACCCGAAACCCTCCTTACTACACCAGCTCCTCAGCCACTCGTTAACTTCCCTAATCTCCCGCTGCCTCTCTGGTGTGGCTCGAGGTACCGGTAGTATTTCGGAAAATACTACCTTGGAGGTCCTAGTCCTCAACTTAGCGCCTAAGTCCCTGAAATCGTTTAGGACTCTCCGTCTTCCTCTGCCTATGTCATTGGTACCCACGTGTACCATGACAGCTGGGTCTTCCCCAGCCCCACCCAATAATCTGTT
Organism: Pelophylax lessonae; assembly: GCF_965119305.1. Lineage (NCBI taxonomy): Eukaryota > Metazoa > Chordata > Amphibia > Anura > Ranidae > Pelophylax > Pelophylax lessonae. The sequence continues at coordinate 408,724,728 of NC_138772.1, forward strand.
CACCCGATCCGCGATGTGCCGAACCCGAGCGCCCGGCAAACAACAGACTGTTCGGCGCACACGGTCTATGTCACAGATTACACTATCTGCCCTTCTAATAATTGAGTCCCCTACCACCAGCACCTGTCTTTCCTTTCCCTTTCTCCCGGCCTCACTGGAGGAGTTCGTCCCCTGGCAGCTAGGGGCGTCGCTCTGCTCCAGCAATGCTGGTCCCTGACTGGTTTCCCCAACATCACACAACGGGGCGTATCTATTGGGGTGCTCCAGCCCAGGATCAGCCTCCTCGCCTTGTCCCCTTCTACCCCTCCTAACTGTCACCCCTCTGCTCTGCTCTGATGCCTGCACCTCCGATACTCCGCCCACCTCTGTGCAGGCCCCTGTCTGCACCTGATTGGTACAATCCTGGCTCTCCTCCGGTATGGACATTCGTCTCAGTGTTGCCAGCTGCTTCCCTAGATTCAGGACCTGAGCTTCCAGGGAAGCAACGTGCTCACATTTTGCGCATTTGTATTCGCCCTCTATCGCATGACCGAGGAACGCATACATATCACAAGATGTACACGAGTCGCATCCCCACACCCGCCGGGCATTGTACCTACTATCTAATCTAATGGGGATTCAGCGATTTAAGTCTATCCTATGTGGCTATTTCCTGGCTTCCTAACGCTACCTTCTCACCCTCTGGTATTCCGCTCCACTCACTTGACACCGGTCAGTCACCCAACACTCACAATCTCACAGCCCGGTCAGACGCACAACGCTGAGTCGCACAGCCCGGTCAGACGCACAACACTAAGTCGCACAGCCCGGTCAGACGCACAACACTAAGTCGCACAGCCCGGTCAGACGCACAACACTAAGTCGCACAGCGCGGTCAGACGCACAACATTCAGTCGCACAGCCCGGTCAGACGCACAACACTAAGTCGCACAGCCCGGTCAGACGCACAACACTAAGTCGCACAGCCCGGTCAGACGCACAACACTAAGTCGCACAGCGCGGTCAGACGCACAACATTCAGTCGCACAGCCCGGTCAGACGCACAACACTGAGTCGCACAGTCCGGTCAGACGCACCACACTGAGTCGCACAGCCCGGTCAGACACACAACACAGAGTCGCACAGCCCGGTCAGACGCACAATACAGAGTCGCACAGCCCGGTCAGACGCACAACACCGAGTCGCACAGCCCGGTCAGACGCACAACACCGAGTCGCACAGCCCGGTCAGACGCACAACACTCAGTCGCACAGCCCGGTCAGACGCACAACACTCAGTCGCACAGCCCGGTCAGAAGCACAACACCGAGTCGCACAGCCCGGTCAGACGCACAACACCGAGTCGCACAGCCCGGTCAGACGCACAACACCGAGTCGCACAGCCCGGTCAGACGCACAACACCGAGTCGCACAGCCCGGTCAGACTCACAACACTGAGTCGCACAGCCCGGTCAGACGCACAAAGACGCAGTGCTGGAAAATAATGGTGGCCACACAAAATATTGACACTTTGGGCCCAATTTGGACATTTACACTTAGGGGTGTACTCACTTTTGTTGCCAGGGGTTTAGACATTAATGGCTGTGTGTTGAGTTATTTTGAGGGGGCAGCATATTTACATTGTTATACAAGATGTACACTCACTACTTTACATTGCAGCCCGTGTCATTTCTTCAGTGTTGTCACAGGAAAAGATATAATAAAACATATAACTTTTCATATTCCTCGTGTTGTAGGTAGGTTTCAAATTTAACTACTTTTAGGACTGGACTGAGTATAACCTGTAGTGCAGTTCATCTGTTACTGAGAACACAACATTAACATTGTGATCTAATTTCATCTGGCTGACAGAACTCAGGCCAAACTTTTAATAACGTGACACACAATTTGACTACCAACCAAGTGAGTTTACCTGTATCTTGCAGTGTGTAGGCATGGCTAATCTTATATTTTCCCATCTATACATTTGACTGACTTATAAACACCTGACAAAGCTAAGTTTGCTGTCATCAGAGGTACAGTACATACTGTATATAGCTGCAGTTGTTAAGAATGCAATTTGCTCTTGAAAACATGATGGAATGATGGAAACTACTTTTTGGCAGTTCATCTGACTAGGCTTTTTTTCATCAGTTTGTTGATGTGGTGTCATTTGGGAGAGGTCATAATTTTGTTATGAAATGTGATGGCAGGTTTGCACAAAAATTGTATGACACCATTTATGGATGCCCCCCAAAGGACATTTCAAAGACTCTTTCCTAAGCCTAAAATTGCTAATTAAACGGGACAGAAAACTTTCATTCATTGTTACCAATATATTAAAAATACTCCAAGTCTTGTCTTCACTCCTTTAATAAATGTATATTTAAAATGATATATTACTGAATATAAAAACCAGAGCTTCTGACGTTGAAATACTTTATAAAATTTAAACAAAATTGCTCTCAGCAGAATACAAATATTATTTTCAAAAGATAATAAATGCTTCCAAAACCTCTACATAATAAAGCAATTATAGTCTTTTGGTACATTTATGTTTGAAATAACCTATTTTAAAAAATGATATTGTTCTTTTTTTAACACAGCTTTGTTTTCCACTTTTTTTTGGAAGCAAAATGCAACTATATCTGGGTCAGATACTTTCCTATTAAGATGTTTTTTTTATGGTTAGCAAATAGTCTACTTCTCAGCAGGCTGTCTGACACATCTCTTCTAAAAGCTTTTCTTTTTTAGGATTTAATGTTAATAAAGAGGTGTGCAAATAGTAATAGTGCTAACATTTCAAAAGCAAGTCTGTAACCTGAGTTTGTTAAAAGGAAACTTCTTGTAAAACACCATTCCCTTACATTAAAGTTTTTATTTGGGAACATTACCAAAAACATTTGCTTACATTAACGTTTTTGTTTGGAAACATTACAAACAACTAAAGCCCCGTACACACGTACCGATGGTCGGCTTACAAATGTTCCTCTTTTCTCCCCGGGATGTCGGTGTCTGCTGAAAAGTGCAAAGACAGCACAAGGACAGCACAAGAATTTTGTCCGCCGACTGCAGAAGTGATGTCATGTAATGGTTAACTTTCCCTGTGTTTTCTATTTTCTGAGCATGCCCAGTCTTGCAAATCTGCGGTCTGTCGGCCGAATTGTGTACTGACAGGCGAACAATCGTCCGTTCTGGTGTCGGCATACAAATATTTTCATGTTTGCACGAAAGACTTTTGTCCGCGGATTGTGCGCAGACATCTGTCGGAGGCACCATACTAACACGCGTACAATCGGCAGATCCTTCGTCCACCGACGTTTGTATGCCGACGATCGGTACGTGTGTACGGGCCTTAAGCTTTTTAAGCTGAGATTTCATTGGACTAAATGTGCAGATAAATAAACAGGCAGAAATTATGCAAGTACATACGAACTGTATGAACATTGCATTTGGACAGTGTTATCCAATGAGTTGTTTGCATGTCATTTGTGGCACACATTCTCACTCAGCTGGTACACTACATAGATTAGAATCCTAGGGCTCCATGAACACTAGCTTATATTAAAGCTCCTAGCAGCTGCTTGAGTGTTTTTTTGTTTTTTGTTTTTTTTTGCCCCTAGAAGAAAATGGAGTTATCCTACAGTATGTGTCAATGCACACTTTTGTAGACTAGAAGCTATTTTCAAGCTTCAGCTTCTAGGGGCAGAAAAAAAATATATTTTTTTGAGGGTGATTTGCCAGAAGAAAAAAAGCTTACAGCACTTCCTAAACACTGTTAAACACTGCCAAGCACTGGTTTACAGCAATTTTTTTTCTTAGACAGTGGTCCACCAGCGTCCTGAGCAACCAGTGTATAGATGATTGTTAAGGACGGCTGCCGTGTCCTTAACAACATATGACTCTGATAGCTGAATGTAAATGAAGCAAGTAAACAGAACAGCTTAATACCAGACTTAAGGGTCTGGTATGGATTGGGGGGGGGGGGGCACACTTTTTTTTTATTATTTTTGGTGTGGCGTTCCCCTTAAAATCTGTACCAGACCCAAAGGGACCTGGTGTGGATTGGGGAATCTCCCACACTGTTTTTTTCTCAATTTTTATTGCCAGGAATTGTTTTCTATGGAGGGGTTTTTGGTGTCTCAAGCCAACGTGGTGGGACTTTATGGGCAAGTAATAATGTGAATCAGAAGAGTAAAAAGATTTTGGATTTATTCCATTAGTCATATATTGTACAAATAAACATTCATATTCATGATGTGAAGATTTGTGCTTGGGTAAAGAGCCCAATGTGATAAAGAGTTATGAAAGAGATTCAAGCGAATCTGTGACATATGTGGTTATTAGTGACAAGGATATGGATATTGTCTCTGTGTTTCCTGTGAAGATTCCAGGAAATAGTGGTTCACAGAGTTCATCCAAATGCTGATGCGTTTCGGTTGTTTATAGCCTTTTTCAAAGGTTTGTTACCCAGCTGTAATGTACAGACAGTAACATTTCAGTCATTGAAAATAAATTGGGTTTTGAGTCACAAGAAGTGATAATAAAGGTATTGTACATACATAATTTGGTCTTTGTTTCTGCAAGCTTTTCTGTATCCTTAAATATCTGCAGCAAGGAACCATAGTGTACTTTGGTCTGGAAGGGTATATATTGTATACAGGTAGGGTTAAGTGGAGTATATAATAAAATATCATGTGATTTTTAAAGATAATTTCATTTACTCACAATTAACTTGGATATAGGTTCATGTATAGATAGCCAGGTAAGTTACAGCACTATCCTGGGAATGATCCGTTCTAAAGAGATCATATGGGTGTTGGTTTTATGCTTTTACATCAAATGGTGGAGTCAAAGTATTTATTTGTGACTTTTAATGTTTAAATGGATCACAATGTCCATTACCACTTACTTTTGCCAAGTTTTGTTGGGTAGGAGAAAGAGGGGGGTTGGTAGTTCTTCCAGCTGCCGCAGTCCGTGTCTGTCCTGTTCCCTCTCCTTGAGGGAAGTGAGGAGAGACGCCGGCTCCCCGGCCTTTTGAAGCGGTTCGCGCATGCGCAGACGGCGCGGCACGTACTCTGCTTCATTGTCGATGACGTGGCACCTCCGTACTGCAAATGCGCCTGGGTGATGCTCGCACAGTACGAGCCAGTCCGACTTTGGCCGCCGACACTAGATTGGAGACTTGAAGTCATCTGACCGCAGTCAGAGAGGGAAGAGTCGTGTAACCCTTTCAGGTATCATTTTGCCCCTGTCATAATGGACAACGGGGGCTTCTCGTGCCGGGTGCAGAATAAAAGGAGCAGAGATGTTTGCATATTGAAACAAAGAACACATACATAATTGTATACAACAGTAATATACATTTGTTCATCTTAATAGTTTGTACTAATAAAAATGTAAAATTCGCAGTTTTAACAGCAGTTTTAAATGTGATGATAGCCCAGGATATATATCCACTTGGGAGATGTTTCAGGTATATCCTGATAGTTTAGACACACAGAATATGTTTTTATCAGGGATTCTAAGACATTCAGTTTATCATTATGAAGTCTTATTGTATCCTTATGTGAGGGGGGGGGGGGGGGGGTTCGGTTGTTTTGCTGAATTGATGGGATGTCTCCTAATCGTTATTCTTATAATATGGTGCTTTTGCAGGTTATCTTGGTGTGTTTTGGTAGTATCCATTCATTACAACCTAGGTTGTTTTCAATGGATGCTGCATAGTAACCAAGATTTTTGATGAATGGATGAGGTATCTCCTGATCCATTTTTTCATGAATATAGGTTCCTATAGGAAACCATAAGTAATTTGTTTAATCAGTTTTCCCTGACGCGAAACCTTCAAGGAATGGTCTTAAACTCTCCGTTTCATTTAGACCTGGAAATTTTGTGGCATGTAAACGCCTAATCCATCTCATTTCCATTTGCAAAAGTTTCTTATTCCAGTCGCCTCCTCTATGCTTTATATGCACTCTTTACAGGGCGATGAATGTTACTTTGGGCATTTTATTTTTATGAGTATATTTAACATATCTGCCCAGGGGTAGGTGGAAGTTATATATCTCCATACTGTGGATATGCTTGTTGATTCGTTTGCCCATTTCTTGTTTTGTTTTGCCCACATAATAAGATCCGCATTCGCACCTCATAAGATACACAACTCCTCTCGTCTTACAGTTCACAAAGTGACGAGGTTTGAAGTTTTCTCCATTTGGGAGAATGGTCTTTTTACATTTTTTTATCACACTGCACTGTGCGCAGGTACCACATGGGAAACGTACCCAGGTCTTTGCAGGGATCCTTCCTTTGTTCTTTATATTCACTGTGTGTTAAATTTTGTTTGAGTGAGCCGGCCTTTCTATATGTGACCTGTGGGTTATCTGATACAAAATTCTTCACCGTGGGGTCTTCATTTAGGATTGTCCAATGTTTTTGGAGAATTTGTTTTATTTTTTATTATTTTTTTATTGTTTTCTTTACATTCAGCCCCGCTGACAGCTGATGAGTCATCCATTGTTAAGGACATGATGTCCAGCTACCCACTAACAAAAATGCTACTGCTCCGAAACACTTTTGAAAATGCTCCTAAATACTGCAAAAATGCTGGCATTTTTTTCCAGTTTTTTTTTTTTTTTTTTTTTTTGCTTTTTGAGGTTTTAGAGCATCTAGTGTGTATGGAGCCAAAAAGGAGCATGGTATGAAGAGTCAAAACTGTATCAGCCATTTAAGGATCTAGGGCAGGGGTCCTCAAACTACGGCCCGCGGGCCACATGCGGCCCGCCAAAGACGTTTATCCGGCCCGCCGGGTGTTTTCGCCGCCGCTGCCCGTCACTTTTTTTTTTTTCAACATTAGAGATGGACGGTCCGGCAGCCGGCCTGTCATTGGTGGCAGAGGGAGAGGGGGCAGCGGCTACCGATTGGCTGGCCGGCTGAAGCGCTGGATCATGGGAAATGTAGTCCGGCCGCAATCAAGCTCCTGGCTGTGAGAGGAACCGAACAGCGCAGCCGGACTACAACTCCCACCTTCCAGGACTCGGAAGCAGCCAGGGCATGTGGGAGGGGCCGGCTGGATGTGAATTGCGTGCTGACTTATTGGCAGTGAACGTCAGGCGCTCGTTCGTGGGAGAGAGAGAGCAGAAGACTTCACAGAGCATCACAGCACAGCACAGAGCAGAGGCAGCTTGGAGGAAGTTTGCCTCTAACCCCCACCCCCCCTGAAGAGGTTGTTCAATCAAGACTGAGGTGAGACAGACCCTGACACACCAGATGACCCCTACATCCCATGGGCACCAAATGGGCTGCGATGGCAAAGGGTTCAATGCAGCACAAAAAAAGTGAAAATTAAAGGTGAATAAATCAATATGCAAATACACAAAAAAATTATATCAAAAAAGATATTATGGGATATGAAAAACTCACTACAAAATTATTAACACATGTGATCAGTGACTTTTTTCAAGGTGTGATAAAGTACTCAACAATAAGTTTGAAATAGGTGCAAAAATATACTAATAACCCTAATTCCCACGTCATCTCACGGAGTGGCACCTAGTTGTGTTCTTTGAAGACAGCACAGAGCACGTTGCACCTTTCACTGGACGCTTTTTTTTTTGGAGTTTTTTGGGAATTAGGGTTATTAGTATATTTTTGTACCTATTTCAAACTTATTGTTGAGCACTTTATCACACCTTGAAAAAAGTCACTGATTACATGTTTTAAGAATTTTGTAGTGAGTTTTTCATATCCCATAATATCTTTTTTGATATAATTTTTTTGTGTATTTGCATATTGATTTATTCACCTTTTTTAATTTTCACCTTTTTTGCGCTGTGTTGAAAAGTTGATTTAGTAATAACATAGGTAGGAGCAGCTGCATTTAAGGGTTATTGAGGCCCCATAGTGCAGAGAACAAACAGTTTGACAAATGGTTCAATGGGCTACTTGACTGGGTTTGCCCCCCAGACCTAAGGCTGCCAGACCTCCCCTGGCCACGCTTTACTGGCTCTCTCTCCCTCAGTTCCCTCACCTGCCCCTCGGCTCCACCCCCAGTGATATTCCTGTGTGCTGGGGATGTAGATCCCCAGCACACGCACCTCTAAGTAAATGATAGAGGGGTGGTAAAGTGATCGCTGTGATCTCTAGAGGGGCTGCCTGCTGTTCTCCCCTGCTAGTCAGTGACAGACAGCCGAGGAGTAGAAAACCCAATTTAATTGACAGTGAGTGCATTTTATATTCTGATTGCTATTCAGTTGTATGATGTTGTGTGCTGTATAAGCCCCGGTTCATACTGTTGCGATCTCTGAGCAGTGCGAGTTCAGCCATATGCTTGTATGGCTGAACTTGCATTCGATTCGAAAGAAAAAAGGCACACGTGCCTTCTTTTTTCCTGCAGTGGAATCGGATCATATGGGTCTTATCACCCATGCGATTAGATTCCTGTGCGAGTTCACACAGGGCAGTGTGAACTGGAAATATGGTGCGGGAACCGGTACGATTACAGAGCCGGTTCCTGCACCGCACCAGTGTGAGCCTGGTGTAAAAGCAGAGTTCCACCAACATGGGCACTGGTGAGGCTGAAATAATGTGGACTGGTAAGGCTACATTGATGGACACTGATCAGATTGCATTGATGGGCAGTGCAGTCTATATGTCTCTGTACGGGCAAAGTTATTGCTGGTATATTGTTTTTGTAGCGCTGTGTGTGTGTGTGTATATATGTATGTATGTACTGTATGTATGTATATATATATATATATATTTTTTTTTTCACTAATAGCCATTTGGAATAGTTTTTTAAACTATAGTCCGGCCCTCCAATGGTCTGAGGGACAGTGAACTGGCCCCCTGTTTAAAAAGTTTGAGGACCCCTGATCTAGGGCATACATCATCCTTAAGCCCTTAAGACAAAAGACGGCCGATCGTTCGGCCGACGATCGGTACGTGTGTACGGGGCTATAGACACCTAGCTGCCAGGTTCTGCTGTCAAAATGTTAGCTGAGTTTCTAACCTGTGGTGATTGGCAGAAACAGCTTTGTTGTAATAAACTTTTTTACTGTGAAGCTAGTTTATTTGTAGTGTATCTTTTGTAGATTCTGTATCTAGTGTATCTTTTTGAGCAATTAATTACAATGTATCTGTTTTTTTACATCAGAGTTGCTTAACCACTTTCAACCCGCTATAGCCGGATGACGGCTACCTCAAGGGCTTCCAGTGTCGGGAGGGAGTCAGTAGATGTCCATTTAGGAAAAGCAGTCTTCAACATATCAAGACAGTAAATTACATATGTCATAAAATCCAAAATACATCTGGGCGTGACTGTCAGCCGAGGAGCATGGACACGGTCTGCTAGAGCTCCCGAAACCCATCCCAATATTAGGCTGATTACAGCGGCTCACATCAGTGGTGACCCGTTAATTTAGCTGTGACAACAAATCAACACCTTAAGGAACCACAACATGGGGAAAAGAAAGGGACAGAAAGGCCCCTGTAAGCTGACTGATTTCTTTCAGAGTGTGGGCTTTTCCTCGGGCCAAGATGGTGCCACCTCATCTCGCTCTTTTGCATCCTCAGTCAGCAGCTCTCCACATAAGCAAAAACAGAGAGAAGACCCACAGTGGAGACCACTTTCTACATCCCCCTCTGCACGGAGCTTGGATCCCTCTGCTCACAATCCAAAAACCTCCACTCTGCACCCCTGCGTGACACAGGTGAGCACATGCTTTTCTAATAACTCCGGATACTACTCTGAAGGACATGTTAGTGTCTTTAAGGGGAACTCTGCAGAGATATGATCTCCTTTATGTCACAGATGAAAACTGAGATATCAGACATAGGGGACAGAGTAAACCATGTAGAGAACAAGATGGGGGAATTTTATGTGGCTCACAATGAACTTGTAGACTCCCACAATGACCGGGAGGAGGAGCTGAGGAAAATAGCTGATCTAGAAGATAGGTCGCGAAGAAACAATGTTAAGCTAAGGGGGGTTCGGGTTCCAGAAACAATATTGCCTGCTGAGTTAAAGCAATATGTGCAGAAATTTATATCCACTATGCTGCCAGATATCTCGTCTGGAGAATTAATTGTAGATAGGGCACACAGACTCCCAAAAACACCTCATCTGCCAGATAAAATCCCACGAGAAGTGATTGCTAGAATACACTTTTTCCACATGATGCAAGCATCTTGACAACGTTCTCCTCTGCTCTAATGTGAAAGATAATGTTACGCCAAGTAAATAAATACCCAACATGTCATGCTTCAAAATTGCGCATGCTCGCGGAATGGCGACAAAATTTGGTACTAAAAATCCCCAAAGGGGACACTTTAAAAAATTTCTACAGGTTACCAGCTTAGAGTTACAGAGGAAGTCTAGGACTCAAATTATTGCTCTAACTCTAATGATCATGGCAATACCTCACATGCATTAGTAGCGCAAAAAATGACAATCTTGAATTATCATAAATCAGGCATAAAGGATCAGACAACCCCAGTGAAAGAAAATGTAAAAAATCCACTGAATGTCCCACAGTCCTTCAGGAGAAATGATGTGTGTTCCAGCAGGAATCCCAGTAACAGTGAAATGTAGAAGGGATCACCTCCATCTCCACCACCAAGTGCCGGGAATAGTGCAGAAATGGCAACTCACCAAAGCACCATGCTTACCCACTCTCGTGAATAAGCAGGAATTGCATGTAAATGGTCCAGTATAGGATCCACTTCCTGGTTCACCATTCATCCACCGATACTCCAGTACATGTGGGAGAACAAATAAAGCCTCCACTAGTGCAATATTGTAAAGACCGTTTATTCATATAAAAAACATAAATATTTGCAATCACTTGGCATAGATGAAAAACAAGCACATCATAGACACATCGGTGAGGTAGGCAGCCGTTGCAGCCAAGTCTTGACTCCACTCCAAGGCAGGGAACGCCGGAAGTCCCCCCCGGTTGTTAGACGATTATATACCTTTATTTTTCAATTGCTTATTGGTAAGCGCCATTTCGAAACGCGCCAACAGACTCTCCCCAAATAGGAGTTGGTTGCCTGGCCACTCAAGACTGGGTGCCACGGCTGCCTCTATTTCCTATCTACTGTGTTGACCACCTGGGCGGCTTAGACTCAGGGGGCCAATATTAACGACATTGTCTCTTTTTCTTAGTTACATAGTTACATAGTAGGTGAGGTTGAATAAAGACAATATCCATCCAGTTCAACCTGTGTAGGTGTGTGTGGCTGTAATCATCTCTCATACCCCTGAATGTTCTGATCCTTGAGATGCACGTCCAATAGTCTTTTGAAAGCCACCATACTACCCGCAGAAACCACCTCTTGTGGTAGAGAATTCCACAATCTTGTAGCCCTAACAGTAAAGAACCCCCCATGTTGCCTGAGGTTAAAACGCTTCTCCTCTAATCGCATTGTATGCCCCCGAGTCCTCATGCAATCCCTTTGACTAAACAGCTTTTTTTCTAAGCTGAGATCCCCATTGAGATATTTAAAAATTGCTATCATGTCCCCCCTCAGGCGTCTCTTCCCCAGGGAGAATAAATCAAGCGATTGCAGACGCTCTTCATAATCAAGGTCCTCCAATCCCCTAATTAGTTTAGTTGCCCTTCTCTGGACTCTCTCCAGCTCCAACACATCCCTCCTGAGGACTGGCGACCAGAACTGGACAGAATACTCCAGATGCGGTCTCTTTCTCTTCTTTCTAATTAACCTTTACTAGACCCCCTCCCCGCCCCTTGCCCCCGCAAAATGGCCTATTCGTACTTAGGCAAATCGCCTTTCCTCATTTCACATAATGTGAACAGCCTCAACTCTCCGGAGAAAAGAAGTCGTTTACTATACGAATTAAAGAAATCTAAGGCACAAGTGAAACACACTTCCGAAGTTCATATATTCTTAAATTAACTAACAAATACTTCCCCACTGCATTTCATGCAACGAACCCCCAAGCTAAGACCAAGGGAGTAACAATCCTATTTTACAAAAATTGTAAATTTGTGTTAAACGAACAACTATCAGATCCAGCTGGGAGATACCTGTTCCTAACTGGTTCTCTGAACGGAAACCCAATTACACTGGCAAATGTCTATTTCCCTAACAAGGCGCACATTACTTTCTGCACATTGATAATCGATGAACTCAAAAAATTTGCAAAGGTTTGTATATTGCTGGGGGGAGATTTTAATATGCCCCTAGACCCCCTGCAGGACACTTCGTCAGGCAAAACATGTATCTCATACAAAATCATTAAAAGAATCAGGGAGCAACTTAGATCCCTAACTCTTGTGGACGCTTGGAGAACGATTAACCCTTCTGAGAGGGATTATACTTTTTACTCGGCACCGCACAAACACTATACTCGTATAGATCACATCTACATAACACAAAGAGATCTCCCTAGACTGATTAAGGCAGACATAGGAATAATCTCTCTTTCGGACCATGCACCTGTTTCTATAGCACTCCAAACAGATGTGGCTTGCAGAGGTGAGTTCACGTGGAGATTGAACTCATCACTGTTGGTTAAACATGATATCCTAACCGATATTCATACCTCTATAACCAACTACTTCAGAGATAACATCTCAGAAGATGTCTCTCCACTACTAGTGTGAGAGGCCCACAAAAGTGTTACTTTTCTAAGAGTGTATTTTAGTCCTGCAAAAATTTGGCCTATTTTGCTGTGTTTACTAGGGATGATCGAACTTTTGAAAAGTTTGGTTCGACCAGAACACCTGAATTTCCCAAAAGTTCGGTTCGGATTCCAGAACCCCATTGAAATCAATGGGACCCGAACTTCTGGAATCAAAAAACACCATTTTGAAGCCCTAAAACCCAATAAATGCCCCTAAAAAGTGCCTAGGGTTCTGGGTCATGCCCCAGGGACTATTAATCACACAAAAAAAAGTTCTTAAAAATTGTCGTTTTTGATAGAGAGCCAATTATTGAAAAAAAAAATGTCTTTGGATTTAGTGTCTTGGGGGGGGGGGGGGGTCTAAAAAGTGTACCTGTGAAGTTTCAGCTCTGTAGCATGTCCAGAACCAGAATTATAGCATGCCAAACCTTCAAAAATGACTTTTTTGCTTAACCGCGCCTTTCTTTTGCTCCTAATCAACTGCACAGCCAATGTGTATGATGGGGACATAATGCAGTGCACTGGGAACAAGATTAGAGTTTTTTTTTTTAAAAGGTGCTGTCTCTTTAAATGTACATATAATTAACGGGTGTATTTTCACAATGGGGCTATTACCAAATGTTTTCAAGAAGTCAAAAGATGTATGCAGATGCACTTTATTTCATGTAAAATGGTGTTTGGTGCACTTTAACTTGAATTCTCGCAAGAAACAGACATATATGCACGGATACATTGAGGGTTAGGGTTAGGGGTAGGGGCCACAATGTAGTGCACAGTGAACAAGATTAGAGATGTTTTGGATGAATACTGTTGTCTCTTGACTTTGAATAGAAGTAAAGGATGCTTAAAAATTGGGCCTTTGGTGGTGCCGACGATGCCTTGACACCATAACCCTATGAAAGTGCTGGTCGTGAAGGCAATAATTGCCTTTGTAAGGAAAAAATTGCAATGATATGCATCTGTGAAACAGGTGCTCAAAAATTGTTGTTTGGGTGTTGGCGGAGCCATACCACTGTAAGCCCAAAGAGCTGCTGTTGAAGAAGGCGTAAAAATTATGAAGGTGTGCACCTGTGGAACAGGTGCGCAAACATGGTATTTTTGGTGTAATTATGAAGGTGTGCACCTGTGGAACAGGTGCGCAAGCATGGTATTTTTTGTTTAGCGTAGCCTCCCCACAGTAAACCCAAATAGCTGGTGTTGAAGGAGGCCAAAAAATTATGAAGGTGTGCACCTGTGGAACAGGTGCGCAAACATGGTATTTTTTGTTTAGCGTAGCCTCCCCACCATAAGCCCAAAGAGCTGGTGTTGAAGGAGGCCAAAAAATTATAAAAGCGTGCACCTTTGGAACAGGTGCGCAAACATGGTATTTTTTGTTTAGCGTAGCCTCCCCACCGTAAGCCCAAAGAGCTGGTGTTGAAGGAGGCCAAAAAATTATAAAGGTGTGCACCTGTGGAACAGGTGCGCAAACATGGTATTTTTGGTATAACTAAAATGAGGTTCTGTGAACCTAAACAGAATGAGAGCAGGGTTGGAGGGTGGCACCATGGTCCAGGCTTAAACTGAGGCTCAGCAGCCACATCGCAACGATAGACTAGTCTACAAGGTCTGCATCAAAGCTTGATATCCACGACTGATTCATTTTAATGAATGTCAAATGGTCGACTGAGTCGGTGGAGAGTCTCGTTCGATGGTCTGTGACGAATCCTCCTGCTACGCTGAATGCCCGTTCCGATAGGACACTGGAAGCAGGGCAGGCCAACAACTCCATGGCATACTGGCCCAGTTCTGGCCAGTGGTCTAATTTTAAGACCCAGTATGCCAGTGGATCTGATTCGTCACATGAAAAGCCCTCTGTGTCACTTTGTGCCCTCACGTAATCGTCCACCATGTGATGCAGACGCTGTCGATGCGATGTGGCAGCTGAGAGGCCTGGGCGGTGAGGACTAAAAAAAGACCAAAAGGCATCCATCAACCGCACGCCTTCTCCAACGCTCCTCTCGTGACCCGCAGTAGAGTCCATGGTAGGTTGTCCCCGCCCCTGTACCCTACGGGAGTCGGGGAACGTGTTCACCAGAATCCTCTTGAGACTGTCCTCAAGGGATTTGATCCTGTGGACTCTCTGGGTGGATGGGAAAAGCTCAGAGACTTTTGACTTGTACCGGTGGTCAAGTAGGGTGGCCAACCAATTGTGGTCAGTCTCTTTAATGGCCTTGATTCTGGGGTCCTTTCGCGGGCTCTGAAGCATGATGTTTGCCATGCATCGCAAATTAGCAAAGGCCTCAGAAGCTGACTCCTCGGGGTCACTCAAAACGACATTATCTTGAACGTGCTCCTCCTCCTCCCAGCCACGTACTACTCCAAAGTGTCCCGAGGGAGTCAAACTAGGCCTTGCAGATTGCCGCATGTCTTCCTCCTCCTCCTCAAAGCCTGCAAAAGTTCCAGAAGAATCGTCCTCCTCCTCCTCCTCTTCCACCCCTGGATCCTGCTCAGGCCTCTGGGAGCTAGGCATAATGGGGTCAGGATTCTCAGGATAAAGGGGGCCTTGAGAGGCAAGGAAGTCCTCCTCTTCCTCCTACTGCTCTGCCTCCAGTGCCCTGTCCATAATGCCACACAGAGTGTGCTCCAACAAAAACAGTACCGGTAGGGTGTCACTGATGCATGCGCTGTCCCGGCTGACCATCCTTGTGGCCTCCTCAAATGGCGAGAGGACAGCGCATGCATCCTTAATCAAAAGCCACTGCCGTGGCGAAAAGAAGCCCAGGCGTGCTGAGCCAGTGCTGGTGCCGTACTCGCAGAGATATTCATTGAGGGCCCTCTGCTGCGTGTACAGGCGCTGCAGCATAGCCAAGGTGGGCATGTCACAGACGAGGCGGTGTACCGGCAGGTGAAACTTGCGCTACACTTCAGCCAAACGTGCAGTGGCACTGTACGACCACCTGAAGTGACTGCACACCCTTCTTGCCATCCTTAGCACATCCTGCATTCCCGGGTACGAGTTCAAAAACCACTGTACCACGAGATTCAGGACATGCGCCAGGCATGGCACATGGGTCAACTTTCCCTGCCGAAGGGTGGCCAGGAGGTTTGACCCATTATCGGTAACCACCATTCCTGGCTGCAGCTGGTGTGGTGTCAACCACCTCTGGGCCTGTGCCTGCAGAGCCCCAAGAATCTCAGGGGCAGTGTGCTGCCTGTCCCCTAGACACACAAGCTGCAGCACTGCGTGACACCTTTTGGCCTGAGACATAGAATAGCCCTTTGAACGCTTACGTGGTACCTCATCATATTCAAAGGACCATGCTGCAGAGGAGGGCATGGAGGAGGATGAGGAGGAGGAGCAGGAGGGGGTAGAAGTTATCGATCTACCCGGATCAGCGACACCACCAGCTGTTTGCAGACGTGGGGCCAATACTGGCTGCAGCACCGAGCTCTGGCTACAATCCGCTGGAAAGCAGTGTCACCCAATGAGCAGTGACAGAAATGTACTGTCCCTGTCCATGTTTGCTTGACCAAGTGTCAGCCGTCAGGTGTATCTTACGGCTGACTGACTTGGCCAGGGACGACACTACATTGCCTTCCACATGTTGGTATAGGGATTGCAGGGCCTTACGGGCAAAGTAATGCCGACTTGGCACCTGCCACTGTGGAACTGCACATTTTGCAAAGTCGCGAAAGGGAGAAGATTCTACCAGGTTAAATGGTAACAGTTGCAGAGCCAGTAGTTTTGCCAAACTACTGTTTAGACGCTGGGTATGTGGGTGGCGGGGAGTATACATTTTTTTTCCTTCCAGCATGTGTGGAATCGAAATTTGGCATCTAGATGTTACAGCTGGTGGTGTGCTGGAGGTAGATGCGACACTGCCTGCTATATCATCATCTCTGTAAGTGGAGGCTGCCAACAGGTGACGAGTGACTATAGCAGGGACAGACTGATGTGCAGGTGGAGCACGAGGAGGAGCGCGAGGAGGACTAGGAGGCAGACCGATCTTTGGCCCTTTTGTGGGTTCTTCAAATGCTCCTGCCAACGGGCCAAGTGGTGGGTTGTCAAATGCCTGTTTAGGCAGCTTGTACCCAGGTGGTTGACATTTTTGCCACGTTTTATACCCTTATGACAAATCTTGCAGATCGCAACTGTTCGGTCTGCATGAGATATCTCAAAAAAGGCCCAGCAAGAAGAGGTTTGTATAGTGGCCCGGGAGACAACAGGTGCGGCCTTAGATGAAGTGGGCCATCTGCTCTCCCCTCTTGCTTGCTCTGCCTCCTCCTCAACCTCAGACCCAACATCAGACTCCATAAAGGACTGAGCATCAGGCGTGGCCCGGGAGACAAGAGGAGCCTTAGATGGAGCGGGCCATCTGCTCTCCCCTCTTGCTTGCTCTGCCTCCTCCTCAACCTCAGACAGAACATCAGACTCCATAAAGGACTGAGCATCAGGCTGGAGTAGATGGCCGACACTGTGGTCAAACAGCTCAGCTGACTTCTCTGCCATGTCTGAAGTTGGGTCTAAGGGAGGACGTGAGGTGGACATGGACTCATCTGTATTTGTTCTGACAACTGCAGAAGACTGACCACTTTTCTCTGCCTGGGTCACTGTAGTTGCAGATGATGCCGATGATGAGGGTTTGGTAATATAGTGCACCACCTCCTGTACGTACTGTGGACGTATAGCTTGGCCACTGTGGGAGAACAATCACAATGGTGGCCTGGCTGAGGACTGACCACCACGTCCACCCCTGCCTCTAGACACCCTAGAAGCTGTGCCCCTTTCCACAGCAGGGCCACGTATGCCTTTCCTTGGTCTACCTGGCATATTTGTCACTGAGGCTTTGGCAACTCTGTGCGGTGAAAAATGCACACTGCTATGAGACCCAAAGTTGTCACTGAATACAGCACAGCAGATGCGTGTCACGCACAGTAGCAAAGCCTTTTGCACAGTGGACCTAACGCTTTGAAGAACAGGCGTTAAGTTGTCACTGAGACTTTGGCAACTCTGTGCGGTGAAAAACGCACACTGCTATGCGACCCAAAGTTGTCACTGAATACAGCACAGCAGATGCGTGTCACGCACAGTAGCAAAGCCTTTTGCACAGTGGACCTAACGCTTACAAGAACAGGCGTTAAGTTGTCACTGAGGCAATGTATTTTGCTGACTAGCAAGCACGTATACCTGCTGTAGATATATCAGCAGTGCAACGTGCTCACTACACAGAACCCTGACACTTTTACTTTCCCTACAGAAACTGAATTGTTGAATCTAACTACTGTGGTATATAGTACCCTAACTACACTAGATATCCCTTTCCTCACACTAAAAGAACAGCTCCATACAGGAGAAGACTGACACTGTCCCTTTAAATTTTTTATTTTTATTTCTAACTCAAACACACAGCACAATCGCTGTATTTCTAACTACACTGACTGGCTGCAAGCTGAATGCAATTCTGCTTATATGGAGCTTTAGAAGCACTCGTTTATGCAGCAAACGTAGTGTAACAAAGCAGGAGTAAGAGAAATGCTTCTACTCTCTTCAACAGACTCTTTATCACTGTGCTAGAGGTTAGGTGGGGCTATGTTATATACTGTGGGGCGTATTCACTCCTGATTGGCCTCTGGTCCCTGTAGTCACTCCAATCACGTTCCTAGCAGACTCTTGCCCCCTCATTGACTTTTGCTGATGTTTCTGGGCCAATCACAGGCTTTTAAAGCCCAGTTCCTGTCCCATTGCATTTTGGGCGGTTCTGGTGGCCGAATACCAAACTTTTACCGCAAAAAGTTCGGCATTCGGCCGCATTTCGAACACCCAAAGTTCGGGTCGAACCGATGGTCGACCCGAACCGTTCGATCATCCCTAGTGTTTACTCTGCTACACACAGTGACAACAGTTACTGGCCAATTATTTGTAGAACTGGTGTAATAAACCTGTGGCCCCCCAATACCACAGATTGAAGCGGGGTGTTATCTGAGTATACTTTTACAAGTGTATTTGTGTCCTACAACAATATTGCCTCTTTTGCTACGTTAAGTCTGATACGCACAGTGCCAAACTCACTGGCCAATTTTTTTAACAACCCCCCAATACCACACTTTGAAGTGGCCCCCCAATACCACATATTGAAGTGGAGTGTTATTTAACAGTATACTTTTCTAAGAGTGTATTTTAGTCCTGCAAAAAATTGGCCTTGTCACGTACCTTGTAGCAGAGCCTGACGTGCAGAGGGAGACCTCTCGTACAGCCCTGGCTCAGGCACCACTGGAGTTGCAACAGGGGATGCAAGAGCGCAGTGAGGTAAGAGTGCCTGTGCTGGTCTTCTGTTGGCAGTTGAGAAGAGTAGCTGATAAGTCACTGAACACGGCTGGATTGCTGAGCAGCAGAAAGAAGCAGGTAAAGAGGTGCGGATGCACAGCGGATGCAGGACAGCGTCTCCAGGCACTGGAAGGAGCTGGATGGGCAAAGACTGGAGCAGGGTCAGACAAGCCGGTTTCAGACACAGGTAATCAGATACAGTTCAAGCAGCAGGCAGAGAGTAGTCGGTGTACAGGCAGGGGTTGGCAGCAGGATATCAGGCAGGAAGCAGGTATAGCAGAGTCAAAGCAAGCCGGGGTCAGGACTGGAGATAGCAACAAAGTCAGACAAGCCAGGTCAATACAGGAATCAATACAAGCACAGGAACAGACTCAAAGTAAAGCTGCAGATCAGACAGCAATGACACAGTGCTTCTGAGGTGTTTAAATAGGGCAGCCTGTTGCCAATCATTGCAAATAGTCTGCACTAAGTTAACCCTTAGGTGGCAGACCCATGACATTGCCCCCTCCCGACAGGCAGCCTCCGGATGCCTAGCTGGTTTTCATTTTCTGGATGGGCACGGAAAAAGGCACGAACTAGCTCTCTGGCATGGACATTACATTCTGGTTCCCAAGAGTTCTTCTCAGGACCATAACCTCTCCATTTAATTAGATACTGCAATTGGTTCCTCCTCCTTCTGCAGTCTAACACTGCTTCCACCTCATATTCCTCTTCTCCATCAACCAACACTGGTTCAGGTGGGCCCACCCCCCTATTAGGAAAAGGATCTGGTGTTGCAGGTTTCAGAAGTGACACATGAAATACGGGGTGAATTTTAAACGAGTCAGGTAAGGATAGTTCATACGATACCTCGTTCAATTTCCTCTTCACCGGGAACGGACCTATAAACTTGGGTGCAAGTTTCTTCGAAGGACACGCCAATCTGAGGTTTGCTGTAGATAGCCATGCTTGATCGCCCAACTGAAGACTTAGTTCCCCTCTTCTTTTCTTGTCAAATGCTCTCTTGTTGTCTGCCTGTGCTTTTGTTACTGCTTCTTGTAGTACTTGGTTATTGCGTTTCAGGAAGTCCACTGTGCTCTGGACAGCTGGAACTGTAGATTCTGGAATAAAATCAGGCAAAAAAGACAAATGAAAACCATAATTGGCATAGAATGGTGATTGTCCTGTAGCTGAGTGACTGGCATTATTATAAGCAAATTCTGCTAATGGTAATAAAGACACCCAGTCGTCTTGAACGAAGGAAGTGAAACATCGAATGTACTGTTCGAGTGTCTGGTTAGTCCTTTCTGTTTGCCCATTAGTTTGAGGGTGATAAGCTGAGGAAAAGGATAATTCAATCTTCAGGACCCCACATAAGGCCCTCCAGAAACGTGATGTGAACTGCACACCTCGATCAGACACGATGTTTGCAGGGATTCCGTGCAACCTAACAATCTCTTTAATAAATACTTGGGCTGTTTCCAAGGCAGATGGTGTATTTTTTAAGGGCAGAAAATGGGCCATCTTAGATAACCGATCGACCACTACAAAGATTGCTGTGCAACCTTCAGAAGGTGGAAGTTCTACTACAAAATCCATAGAGATCATTTTCCAAGGCCTGTCAGGGACAGGCAAAGGCTTGAGTAAACCCCAAGCCCTGCTTCTTGCAGTCTTGCTTCGGATACAGACAGCACATGAGCTCACGTATCTCTTGCAGAACCCTTCCAGATCTGGCCACCAGAAGGTACGTCATACCAAATCGAGAGTCTTATGAATGCCGAAATGGCCTGCCAATGGGTGATCGTGAAGTAGCTTTAAAACATTCACTCGTAAATTTTCTGGCACAAAAATCCGGTCTTCCTGCCACAACAACCCTTCCTTAGACGACAAAGTGATTCCGGCAGGGCCAGAGATTCCCACGGAGGCTAGTTTTATCTGTGAGAGTAGGTCAGACTGTATCATCAGGAAGTTACCTTCGGGTAAGATGGTATCTGGGATTACTGATTCCTTGGGGTCATCATACATGCGGGATAAAGCATCTGGCTTAATAATTTTTGATCCTGGTCGGTAGGTTATATGGAAAGAAAACCTAGAAAAGAACAATGCCCATCGAGCTTGACAAGGCTTTAGACGCTTGGCAGACCTCAAGTACTCCAAATTTTTGTGATCCGTGTATATTAATATGGGATGTGCTGCGCCTTCAGGGGCGGGCTGGGCCGGGGGGCAGGGTGTCAATTTCCCCCCGGGCCGATCTGATCCCCCCCAGAAAAGGCCGGTCAGTCAGACTCAGTATGGTATGCTGCGTATGCATTATTTTCATTGTACATCAGTGAGGAGTGACTCACACTGGCTGGCCGGCGAATGCTCCAGAGACCGGGTTGCTAGATCACCAGCCGCCTGGTGTCTAGCAACCAATGATGTCACGGTCTCTCTCTCTCTCTCTCTCCACTCCAGAGGACGTAAGCGAGGCTGAGTGGAGAAGACCTATGCGAGGCAGAGCCGAGGAGGATCTATTCTTCCTTGTCCTCCACGCCGCTGCCGATTACTGGCCCCACCCACCTCCGGACCGGCTCCTCCCTCCATCTATCTTCTATTGTGGGGCCGCTGCACAACTTTGTCCTCCGCGCCGCCGCCGATTACTGGCCCCATCCACCTCCGGACTGGCTCCTCCCTCCATCTATCTTCTATTGTGGGGCCACTGCACAACTTTGTCCTCCGCGCAGCTGCGCCGCCGCCGATTACTGGCCCCACCCACCTCCGGACCGGCTCCTCCCTCCATCCATCTTTTACTGTGGGGCCGCTGCACAAGAGAAGAGAGGAACTGGTAAATTGCCTGGGAAATTCAATTCAGAATTGAGGACAGCCAGCAGGTGCAGCCGCAGAGCAGATCCACGGCTCCACCATCCAAAGCAGTGACCTCTCAAGCTGCTGCGGTGAGGAAGTGGTCGAGACTCGGGAGAAGAGAACAGTGAGTAAAAAAATAAAATAAAAGTCATGTGTGTATGGAGCATAATTTTCCTGTTCTCTGCTACCCCTGGCACTATATACATATGGATGCAGGGCCAGCCCTACCATGGGTCCCGGTGGGACCATGGGACCAAGGCGGCACTTAGAGAGGGGCCGCCACTTCTCTTCTTCGGCTTTTGCGCAAAAAAAAAGGTCCGCGGCCGGCCTGACATGCACACTGCGCATGTGCCGCCGCCACCACTCGGGAAAGCCCGTAAACGTTCAGCTATTTCCGGGAATAGCCGAACATGTACGGGTTTTCCCGAGCAGCGGCGGCACATGTGCAGTGTGCTTGTCAGGCCAGCCGCGGACGTGTTGGCGCCGGGCGGTGCCATTTTTAAATCCTAAGGCGCCTTAGAAAGAGGTAAGTGAGACTGCTCCACACAGCCACACTACCATATCTCTAGCCTACCCATCACTGCAGTGCACCTACTGTTCTGTGTGCCTCTGACTTCCTGATCTCATGGTCTTTCTGACCTGCCAGTTGTACCCCCCCTTTCACCATCACTGCACCTACTTCCAACTGTACTCCAGATGTTCCTCAATAATGTGCCTACTGCTAATTGTACCTACCTTTTAGCTTCAATGCATATACTGCCAACTGCACCTCCTGCCAGCTGTTCCCAGGCTACTCCATTACACTTGCTGCCAGCTGCCCCTGACATACACTTTTCTAGTCACTTACCCATCACTGGTTCCTGGCTCTTTACTCAAATGCAAGAAATTATTTCCTTATTGTTTTTTGCATGTCTCACTTTCTATATTTTCTAAACTTTTTTTTTTTTTTTAGGAAAAATATTATTTTATAAACAATATTAAATGATGGAGAATGTAGCTATTTATATTACTTCTGCCTTGCGGCACTGGAATCCATAGTTCGATACTTGGTCAGGACACTGTCTGCATGGCGTTTGCATGTCCTTCCTGTGCTTGTGGGGGGATTATTAATGGGCGCCGGGCGGGCAGTGTTAGGCCTGTACTGCTGTGCCCTTCCAAGTCACCTCAGGAAGCCCCACGCACGCCAATGCAGGTTGGGCATCAGGTCCAAAAGTAAAATTTTTCCACACCTAAAGGTCACCTAGATTTTTTTTTTTTGTTTTTTTACATTTTATGTGGCAAGTAGCAAAAGTGTATTTGTTCCAGAATTATCAAGGTTGGGGTAGTGAAAGTATCAGTGTGTGTGTGGTTGGGAAGGGTGGTGGAGGGGGAATTTGCAGGAACAGTTGTGAGAGCAGACGGAAGGTAATGTTGCAGGGCGTTGTGTCTCAAAGGGGGGCAAAAGTTGGGGGACATGGAGATATAGAGAGAGCAGAGGAAAGCATGTACAGTCTTGGTGAGAGAAGGGGAACAGAAATGGTGGCAAAGGGGTGGCCCAGCTGTGGTGGTAAGGTAAAGAAAAAAAAGAGTGGTGATATGTGCAGTGCAGCTTTGAGGGGAGCTGCAGGCTTGGTGGGCGCTAAGGGAAGAAGGGCGCAGACATGGTAGATGGCGAGGGAAGGTGCAGGCTTGGTGGGTGGTAAGTAAAGGGGGCTGCAGGCATGGTAGGTGGTGAGGGAAGGTGGGACTAGGAATGGTCTATAGTGTGGGATGAGGAGTCCAGGCATGGTGGGTGGTGATGGAAGAAGGCTGCAGCTGCCATTATGCGGGGCTGCAGGCATACTACAGAAGATGCAGTGCTGTGGGCATGGTATATGCCCACAGCACTGCATCTCCTGTAGTATGCCCGCATCCCCACATTCTCTTGTACCATGCCCGCAGCACTGCATTCTCCTGTACCATGCCCGCAGACCCGCATTCTCCTGTACCATGCCCGCAGACCCGCATTCTCCTGTACCATGCCCGCAGCCCGCATTCTCCTGTACCATGCCCGCAGCCTTGCATTCTCATGTACCATGCCCGCAGCCTTGCATTCTCCTGTACCATGCCCGCAGCCTTGCATTCTCCTGTACCATGCCCGCAGCCTTGCATTCTCCTGTACCATGCCCGCAGCCCTGCATTCTCCTGTACCATGCCCACAGCCCCGCATTATTCTGTACCATGCCCGCAGCCCCACATTCTTCTGTACTATGCCCGCAGCCCTGCATTCTCCTGTACCATGCCTACAGCCCTGCATTCTTCTGTACCATGCCCACAGCCCTGCATTCTCCAGTACCATGCCCGCAGCACTGCATTCTCCTGTACCATGCCTACAGCCCTGCATTCTTCTGTACCATGCCCACAGCACTGCATTCTCCTGTACCATGTCCGCAGCACTGCATTCTCCTGTACCATGCCAGCAGCCCTGCAGGGCACTGTGGCACTATAGACAGTAGAAAGCCTGGTGCATGTCTTTTCTTACATGTCTTTTCTTACCCTAGTTGTCCCTCATTTTCAAGTCCCAAAGTTGGGATGTATGCCCTTGTACAACCTTGTTTAGCTAATTTGAATGTTTACATTCTATACCAGCTTGAGGCATCTGTCCCAGACATCCCAAGTCTCCTGCAATTTGCGGGAGTCTCCCGCCTTTGTCCGGCGGCTCATGGACACCTGCAAGTGCCGTGCAATCTCCCGGCTGCTGTGGGAGACTTAGGATGTCAGTGACAGAGCCGCTGCTTCCTGTATAGTTCCGGCTCTGTCACAGACAGAGTGATAAGAAATGCACTTCGCCTGTGACAGGAGCCACACAGGAAGCATCGGCTCTGCTCTCTACTGCAGCCGCTGCTTTCTCCAGCAGTACCTGCATGACCAGCATTACCCGCCAGCAGTGCTAGCACTACCCACCAGCATTACCCGCCAGCAGTGCCAGCACTACCCACCAGCACTACCAAACAGCATTACTCGCCAGATGTACCCGCCAGCATTACCCATCAACACTACCCGCCAGCAGTAACAACCAGCATTACCCACCAGCATTACCCGCCAACACTACCCGCCAGCAGTAACTAAAAGCATTACCCACCCACATTACCAGCCAGCAGTAACTGCCAGGATTACCCACCAACACTGCCCGCCAGCAGTAACTGCCATCATTACCCACCAACACTACCCGCCAGCAGTATCCAAACAACAGCATTACCCGCCAGCAGTAATCGCCAGCATTACACGGAGTGCCACCTCCCTGAAATGAGTTTTTTGAGGTTGGGAGGCCTGCTGTCCTTGTTGCTATTAAAATTTAATTATGATACCACATTGTATCAAATTTGTCTTGCTATATAACATGAATAACCCTTTTAAAACCAGGTGGGCATGGATGGTGAGTTGATTCGGTGGCTCAATAGGCCACTTGACTGGACTTGCCCCCTAGGCCTAAGGCTGCCAGCCCTCCCCTGTGCGCCTTCCAACAGGTACCTCCATTCCTCCAAAGCTGTTTTGATGGCTAGTAGTTCTCTTTTTTCAAATTATATCTTTATTTCTTTAAGTTCAGTTACATACATTTATAATCATTATCTTTTACATTTTAATTTCCAAAATCATAATATATACAACATCTATTTCCCTTGTACGGGACTAATTTCTTCCTGTTACTCTGTAACCAAACCCAAATCTCCCATTTTTCATTTTCTTTTCCCTCCTTCCCCTTCTCCCCATTCCCCCGGGGTCCAAACAATCATAAAAAAAAAAAAAAAAAATAATAAAAAAAAATGATATATAAAAAGAATAGAAAATTTTTCTTTTCTTTTCTCACTCCTTCTCTCACTGTCCTCTCTCCCTCCTCTCCCCTTCTTCCTTCTCTTCCCCAGTCCATACTCTGTTGTTTTTTGTTTATCTATTTTCTACATCCTACTGAACTGATTCTTGTTCTATGAATACGGATTGGCCTTCTTCTGAGTTGATATAATTTTTCCACTGTTTCCATTTCTCCTCATATTTATCTTTTTGTTGACGAGAATATAATACTAATTTCTCCAAATTGCTTATCTCTTCCACTTTTCTCACCCACATGTTTATGTTAGGTGGCTCGGTATCTCTCCATCTAAGGGGTATACATAACTTTGCGGCATTTACTAGGTGGGGCATAATCGAGTTTCTGTAGTTTTGCACCAATTTACTAGGGGCGTGGAGCAGAAAGAGAGATGGCTCCTTGGGGAAATTATCTTTCATAATCTTCTGTGTTATCCTCCAAATCTGTTCCCAAAACCCCTCAAGTTTCGGACATGTCCAGAACATGTGGAACATTGTCCCCCTCTCTGTCCCACACCTCCAGCAACGGTCCGTATTTGATACTGAGATTTTGTTTAATTTAGCTGGGGTATAATACCATCTAGTAAAGATCTTATAGTTTAATTCTTGGATTTTAACACACATTGAGGTTGAGAATACTGACCGTATTATTTGATTTTCTTGTTCTATTGAAAATATAATGTCCATTTCCCTCTCCCATTCCCTTAGAAACGGTAATTTACGCCTTTCTGTTGATAGCATTATCAAAGAGTATAGTTTAGATATTGTGTGTTTCAGAATCCCATTCTGGATACATATTTTTTCAAATGGTAAGAGAGTTTTATCCTCTTGGGATGGTATCTGCAATGTCCCTAAAAAATGGCGTAATTGAAACGCTCTCCAAAAATCTAAACGGAAATGGCCATAGGCATCTGTTAGTTCCTCCATAGTTATCCATCCTGTCTCTGAGACAAAATCTGATATCTGGAATTTTCCTTTCTCTACTAATGTTTTGAATTTCTTATCCTGACATCCTATCTCAAAGTGGGGGTTCCCCAAGACTGGATACAAAGTAGAATTTTCTCGTATAAGTTTTTCTTGTTCAAATATTTTCGCGCACGTTTTTATCGTGTTTCCTATGGTAGGATGGTTCTTAATTGCTGCTGGTAAGATCTTATAGCACCATGGACCTCTTTTCAGTAAAATCTCGCATTGTGCCTGCTCTAAGTTTGGCCATAACTTATGTTCCCCATGGCGACACCAATCTATCACCCTTCCTAGTTGAATAGCTTGATAATATTTTCTCATGTTCGGAACTGCCAAGCCCCCTTCTGTCTTGGATTTGAAAAGATATTTTTTCCCTATTCTTGGGCGTTTTGATTTTCAAATAAAATTCATTATCTTAGTTTCAATCTGAGATAAAAAGCAAAGTGGAATATGGATAGGAAGTGCCTGGGCCATGTAAAGAAATTTTGGTAGGATACTCATTTTGATTATATTACACCTACCTATCCATGAATGCATTCCCCCTTTCCATTTTTGCAATAATATATTTATTGATTGTAATAGGGGGTTAAAATTTGCACTAAATAGTTGTGATATTTTTGGTGTAATCCGTGTCCCTAGATATTTTAGGGCCTTCTGTGTCCAATTCAACTTAAAGTTTTCACATAGTTGTTGTTGAAGTGCCTCCGATAATTGTAATCCCATTGTTTCGGACTTAATAAAGTTTATCCTCATATTTGATTGAGTACTGTAATTCTCCAATTCACGTAGCAGACTGGGGAGTGATATAATTGGGTTTGTAATCGTGAATAGGACATCATCTGCGTACGCTGATATTTTATATTGGACCTTCCCCACTTTGATCCCTGTGATGTCCGGATTTGTGCGTATCTTGCAGAGAAAGGGCTCCAATGACAATACAAACAAAATTGGTGACAGTGGGCACCCCTGTCTTGTTCCATTTACTATTGAGAATTCTGAAGAAAGAACTCCATTTGCCTTTACTCTAGCTGATGGGATTGAGTAACTCTGTCTTATCCACCTTTGCATTTTCTCTCCTAATCCTATGTGACGCAGGACAGCAAACATATATTCCCACCTAACCCTATCAAACGCTTTCTCTGCGTCGGTATTAAGCAGGATCGTTGGTATCTTATTTTGATGCGTTATGTG
Organism: Pelophylax lessonae; assembly: GCF_965119305.1. Classification (NCBI taxonomy): domain Eukaryota; kingdom Metazoa; phylum Chordata; class Amphibia; order Anura; family Ranidae; genus Pelophylax; species Pelophylax lessonae. The sequence goes on from NC_138772.1 coordinate 408,752,461, forward strand.
TATTAAATTCAGTAGCTTGGTCGTATTGTCCCTTGCCTCTCGGTTTGGGACAAAACCGACCTGGTCTAGATGGATCAGTTTTGTTAGGTATTTCTGTAATCTTGCTGCTATAATCTTTGTAAAAATGTTGAAATCAGTGTTCAGTAATGAGATTGGTCTGTAACTTTTGCACGAAGAAGGGTCTTTCCCTTCTTTGGGGATCACCGTTATATGTGCATGTATGGTTTCTTTGGGGATACTATTCCCTGCTCCCCATGCGTTGAACATGTCCCTCATAAATTCTTTCAAGTATGGCATTAATTTCCTATAGTAATGTATAGTGAATCCATCGGGACCAGGTGCCTTCCCTGTTTTAATATTTTTTATAATTTCCATTATCTCCACTACTGTAATTGGAGATTCAAGAATCTTACTCTCCTCTTCTGTTAGTTGGGGTATTTGTGAGGATTGAACATAGTCCTCCATCTGCGTCTGTGAGACTATCGGGGTTTTTAAGTTATATAAGGTTTCATAGTACTTTTTAAATTCTTGGGTTATCTGTTTGGGGTAGATCACTTTCTGTCCTGCGTCATTTACTATATGTGGTATGTATGACGATGAGTTTTGATCTCTAAGTGATCTTGCCAATAACCTTCCGCATTTATCACCTGATACATAGATATTCTTTTTAGTTTTCTGAATTGCTGTTTTAGCCTTATAAGTTAAAAGTTCGTTAATATCTTTTCTTATTCTTTGGAGTTCCACCTTACCCTCTGTTGTCGGCGCATGTTTATGTTTTGCCTCTGTTATATATAGGGATTGGAGTAAATAATTTAATTGTTTACTTCGTTGTTTTTTGATCCTGGACCCATGTTTGATTAATATCCCTCGTATAACTGCTTTATGAGTTTCCCATATTATACCTGGGTCTAAGTCTTCTGTAATGTTAGTCTTAAAAAAAAATTCAATCTCTGATTCAACCTCTGCCATAGTCTCTTGGTCCTGTAAAAGACTTTTATTCAGTCTCCAGGTTGTTTCTCTCCTCTCTTTTTTATTTGGTAGCTCATAAGTTATTGTGATTGGGGCGTGGTCAGACCAAGTCGCTACTCCCATCCTTATATCTTTAATAGCATATAATTGGCTATGGGGAATCAGAAAATAATCTATACGGGAATATTGTTGATGTAGGGGGGAGTAAAATGAATAATCTCTTTCTCCTGGGTGTTTGAGACGCCATGAGTCTATTAATTGACCTTCTTTTAGTATTTTGGAGAACTTTTTTTGTACCCTTACAGGGATTGAAGATGTTCCCCGTGATGTATCCTCTGCTGGGATCAGAGGTATATTCAAATCTCCTCCTATTATTAGTTGTCCTTCTCTAAACTCATTTAATATGTTCATCCCTCTACCAAGGAATCCGTCCTGTTTTATATTTGGTACATACATATTAGCTAATGTAACTACGGTCTCCCGTATCGTCCCTTTTATAAATAAGTAACGACCATTTGGGTCGTTCAGTATTTGCTTACATTTCCAGGGTAGGCTCCTTGATATCAGGATGGACACCCCTTTTGACTTTGCCTCCGAGTTAGTTGCATGGTAAACTATAGGAAAAGAATTGTTACCTAGCCTTGGGCATTTATCCTCTCTAAAATGTGTCTCCTGTACCATTGCAATATCAACCTTTGATCTTTTCAAATCGTCTAACAAGATTTTCCTTTTTTCGGGCACATTAAGGCCCTTTGCGTTAATAGATAGAATTTGTATATTTTCCATTTTAAAAGGAGAGGGGAACACAAAAAAAAAAAAAAAAAAAAAAGAAAAAGTAAACCCCCCTGGGGGTTTAGGGGGAAAAAAAGGGGAAGGTACCTACTTGGCCCCTTAATTATAAGAGGTCCCTAATGTAGCTTTGCGCTAATTTGCTCTTCCAATTCTTTATTGGCTCTTTGAGCAATTTCCTAGATGGGGTTGTAGATTGATCAGGCCAGAGAATATCAAGAAGAATAAATGACAAAAAAAAAAAAAAAAAAACTAAAAGAGGAACTCTCCCCACATACTCCCGGATCCCGACCCGGTATTTTCCATGGTCTAATGACATTTCCTTCATATGCCTTCGCTTCTTCTTCCCTTAGTCCCCCCCTCTCCCTCTCATGTCCCTCATTTCAAACATCCCCGTAAACATTGAAGGATAAAAAGAAGGGGAGAGGGAGGGAAGAACAGAGAAAAAGAAAAAAGGAAAACAAACGTGAAAACAAACGTGACCCCCTACATCTCTTACTATTTCCCCCCTCCCTTCTTAATACCCTGGTCTATCACCAAAAGGAGGGTTAATAAAAAAAAAAAAGAAAATCACCATGTTCTATCATCCTCTTAAGGGCCTCTTACTTCGGTCCTGTTAAGCAATTTGGGGTTTTAATCTAAAAAAAAAAAAAGAGGAAAGAACCCCAAACCGTACCTTCTCCTCCCTCTCCCCCTCCCCTCTCTCTCCTTTTCTCCCTCTTATTCCAGGGGAAGTTATAATTCCCCCTGGGCATTATTGTGAAAATAAAAAATAGCAGAGCCCTGCCAGAAAGTGACAAAAAAAATAAAAAAAAAGAAAAAGGTGAAAAAACCCGGCTCAACCACCTCTATCCCTGTGTTCTATCACCCTCTTAGGGACCTCTTATTTCGGTCCTATTAAACAAATAAGTGTTTGATCTGAGTAATATTGTATCATATATAAAAAATAATAATAATAAATTAAAATACACATTAGTTTCATATTACATTGTTAATTGTGACTTGTGAATTGTGAGCACCTCATTCCCCTTTCTTACCCACCTATTTACCAGCCATTTGCTAGGCAGATATCCACACATTTATATTATCATTACCCCAAAAAAAAAAAAAACCCCTAAATCAAACCTAGAAAAATCACCAACCACACGGGAAAAAAAAAAAAAAAAAAAACACTCCAAGAAAAAAAAAAAAAAACCCATCAAATTAAACATCTTACAAATTCTGAGGGAAAAAAAAAAAAAATAGGGAGAGAGGTCACACACAAAAAAAAAAAAAAAAAAAGGAAACATCCCTCCTTCAGCTTGTATAGTCAACTAAATGTCCACCATCTATTCCAGGAACTCAAAAGTTTTTTCAAAAAAAAAAAAAGGTAGCAAGATGGGGTTGAAGATGGAGTTGAAGATGACGTATATCTACACCAATTAGGGGACAAACCTCGTCATACTATCCTCCTCAAAAAAAAAAAAAAAAAAGAGAGGTGGGGGAGGGGGGAAGTTCACATAAAGAAGAATTACCAGGAGATCAAAAAAAATCAGTATATCTATCTATATATATGAAAAGAAACACAGGCGCCACTCTAAGTGCAGTAGCTGGAATTTTATTTAAAAGGATACAACTTAATGTTGGGTACTCAGAAAGGTAATAAGTAATCAGGCACAGAGGATGCTCCGGTGGAGAGTCGGGATGGCCAGAGCGGTAGCAATGGGCAGGCTGCAGCGATATCGCTGTACTTCCTCGTCCCGGGGACACTCAGATGCCGGTCCGTCGTCACTTCCGAGAGCGTGGGCGTGATTACGTCATGGCGCCGGCGCCATGACGTAATCACGCCCACGCTCTCGGAAGTGACGACGGACCGGCATCTGAGTGTCCCCGGGACGAGGAAGTACAGCGATATCGCTGCAGCCTGCCCATTGCTACCGCTCTGGCCATCCCGACTCTCCACCGGAGCATCCTCTGTGCCTGATTACTTATTACCTTTGTGAGTACCCAACATTAAGATGTATCCTTTTAAATAAAATTCCAGCTACTGCACTTAGAGTGGCGCCTGTGTTTCTTTTCAGTTGGCAACAAGCAAAACTTCTACCTTGTCACTAGAGCTGCCTAAGGAGTGCACATTGGAATTTTTTATGGACTGTGTCACATATGGACTTATGGACTTTCTATACCACATTGATTTTCCTTTTAACAGTTCATTAGTATGTGTCCAGTATTAGCGGTATAGTTTTTTGGTGATACTGTTTCTCCCCGTGGTGCGCCAGTTATTTATCATTTACTATCTATATATATGTATCTGTTTAACTTCCCTCTCCCCTGACAAAGAAAAAAAGATATAGGGGCCCCCTAAAAAAAAAATATATAAAAAATAAAAGTCCATCCTTTTCCTTATTTTATCCTGGTTTCTTAGGCATGAGCTATCTTATTTCCATTCAGTCTCCTGTCCCAGGTTCCCCCACTTGGATAACCCCTTGTTCTTAAGGGGGTTACAAGCCAGTCCTGTACTTCCACCGGTTCCGTACCAAGAAAGTCAAATAAGTTGCATAAATCTTCTGGGGTGCGCAAGATAAAGAAATTACGCTCCTTAAAAAAAGTCACTGCTAAGGGGTACCCCCATCTGTACCTAAAACCTAGCTGTTTTGCTCTTTCAAGCACTGGCCTTAATAAGGCTCTACGATGTAAAGTGGCTTTAGATAGGTCCGGGAGTATCTTTATTTTGGCCCCTGCAGATTCAACAGTACTTATTTCCCAGGCTTTACGGAGGATTTCCTCCTTTTGTGTATAATAATGTAATTTACATACAATGTCCCGGGGTCTGTTGGGATCCGTACTTCTATACCCCGCAGTTCTGTGGACCCTGTCTATTTCCATGGGGGACGTTGAGTGAGAGGTGGTGGAGAGTAAAAGTTTCTGGAAGATATCTCTCACCTTCTCATGTAAGTTTTCTCCTTCCTCCTCGGGAACACCTCTCAATTTCAAATTCCCCCTGCGGCTCCGATCTTCTAGGTCTTCCATCTGTAATTGCATATTTATGGAGGTTTCATACAGCGCTTTTGTGGTTTTCCTTAGACCGTCCACCTGTTCTTTAACTTCAGTAGTCTTCGCTTCATTTGTGACAACTCTATTTGATATATGTGTCATGTCTTTGCGAAGTTCTTGCATATCCGCCCGATGTGTTTCTTCAATCCGTATGATCAGCGCCTCAATTTCAGCTTTTGTGGGAAGCGCTTTCAATATCTCTTTAATATCAGGGTCCACCATGTTTTGTTGTTTGATGGGGTCTAATCCCGCTTCCTTCGCTATATTCACCTCCAAACATATAGTCTCTTCCGGCAGTTTTTCCCCTCTCTCTAGATGCTGAGTGCCTTGTATGCTCGGTTTAGTTTGTATACCTGCACGTGGCGCCGCCATCTTGGCTTCGGAAGTATCAGGCTGTTGGTGATGAAAATACTGCTGGATGTCTCCTGATCTCCTCTGCGGATGGCGCCTCTCCGCTACCGAGGGTTCGCTGACTGAGCGGGTCACCGGGCGGGACTTGGCCGATTTACTTGCTTGCATGCCTCAACAACATTACCGAGCCGGTCCGGGAGCGTGGTAAGCGGGAGCTTCACTCAAACATGCTCATCTCGCGCCTTCTCCAAGCCACTCCCCATGGCTAGTAGTTCTCGATCCCCTACATCATAGTTCTTTTCTGCTGAGGAGAGTTTGCGTGAAAAGAAGGCTACAGGATGCATTAAATCTTTAAGACCCTGACGTTGTGAAACAACTGCCCCTACTGCTGTTTCAGAGGCACCCACTTCAAGTATGTAGGGAAGCAATGGATCAGGGTTGCTGAGAATAGGGGCTGAAGTGAATAATTTCTTTAAAGTTTCAAAGGCGTCTTGAGCCTCTGGGCTCCAGCAGAACCGCAGGTTCTGTTTGGTCAGTTGCGTGATTGGGGTAATGATAGCAGTGAAGCCTTTAATAAATCTCCGGTAAAAGTTTGCAAACCCCACAAAACGTTGTATCCCCTTCTTATCTGTAGGTGCAGGCCAGTCCAATTTAGCAGAAACCTTTTGGGGGTCCATCTTAATTCCTGCTGCGGAAATCACCAACCCCAATAACTGGATGCTCTGCTGCTCAAATTCACATTTCTCGGGTTTAGCATACAGTCCATGTTGGCGGAGCCGGCCCAAAACGTGAACCCAAACGCACAGAGTTGACATGTATTCGGTGCAGGTCAAGGGACATAGAAAAAATCAAGATGTCATCTAAGTACACGACTACAAAGATATCCAGAAAGTCTCTGAACACATCATTTATAAGATGCTGGAAGCAGGGCCAGTGCTAGACTATTTTACACCCTAGGCAAGACCAGCTACTTGCGCCCCCCTCAAAAAAATAAAAAAAAGGGAAATGGTTAAAAACTCCTCTATGTCATACCCAGTGACCCTGATCTGATGCTTCCTCCATGTTATGCTCTCATACCTAGTGACCCCCATATTCCTTCATGTCACACCCGGGGATCCTGATGTCCCTCCATGTCACACCCAGGGACCCTGATGTTTTTCCATGTCACACCCTGGTACCCCAATATTCCTCCATGTCATGCTGTGATACCCACTGACCCCAATGTTCCTCCATGTCACACCCAGGGACCCCGTGTTCCTCCATGTCATGCTGTCATACCCAGTGACCCCAATGTTCCTCTATTTCAGACCCTGATGTTCCTCCATGTCACACCTGGGGACCCTGATGTTCATCCATGTCACACCTGGGGACCCTAATGTTTCTCTGTGTCACATCTGGGGACCCAATTCCTCATGGCTCACCTGGTGACCCCGAACCCCTGTTACACCCGGTGACCCCTATCCCCCATGTCACACCTGGTGACTCCGATTCCCCATGGCACAACTGATGACCCCGATTCCCTTTCATACCAGGGATGCTCCATGTAACAACCAGGGACCCCGATCCCCTGTTCTGGGCACACTCACTGGGCGCTATGAAGAGAGTGGCCCGCACTCTGCCCTCCTTCACTGTGATCCTGCTGATTCCTTCTCCCAGGACACTCCTCTCCTGGTCCACAGTGCTCACCACAGCTCCAACTGGCTCCTGGTGTAGGGAAAAGCAGCAGTCAGAGAGCTCCACACTTATTTCATCGCCAACCTCCTCAGACCCTTCCGGTGCCTCGTCGCTTCTGCTCCAGTAAAGGCTCAGCCCTCCGGTGCCAAGCTCTGGCTCAGGTTCAGCTCTCCTCAGCTCCTTGCTTAATACCGACCCAGGGAAATGAACTGCTGCCCATCAGCTCAGTGCAGAGAGTCACTTCCTGCCCAAGGTTAAGGCTGCTCAGCTCCAGCCGAAGAGGATTATCATTCAGGCAGCACGCTGGTGGACTCACTTCCTGCCTCTTTGGGCCCCCTAACAGTGGTGGAAAGCCAGGGCCTGGTAGTTCCACACTGCCCAAGACACCTGGCATCTTCCGCTGCCCCTTCTTCCTCCCCCCACGGCCACCCCTCCCCTCAGCTCACAAGGATCATTCATGATGGAGAGAGAGTGCCGACTCATGGCTGCGCCCCTAGGTGGCAATGCGCCCTAGGTGGCTGCCTAGTTTGCCTAGTGGAAGCACCGGCCCTGGCTGGAAGGTGGCAAGGGCATTGCACAAGCCGAAGGGCATGACCAGATATTCAAAGTGGCCGAATCTGGTACGAAAGGCTGTCTTCCACTCATCTCCTTCGCGGATACGGACCAAGTTATAGGCCCCTCGCAAGTCCAACTTGGTAAAAATAGTCGCGGACCTTAATCTCTGGAATATTTCAGGCATGAGGGGAAGGGGATAGCGGTTTTTAACCGTGATTTTATTTAATTCCCGGTAATCCACACATGGTCGCAGAGACTGATCTTTCTTAGTAACAAAGAAAATTCCCGCCCCTGCAGGAGAAGTAGATGGGCGGATGAATCCCTTCTTTAGATTTTCATCAACATATTCCTTTAAGGCCTCTTGCTCACGTTCAGAGAGTGGAAATATTCACCCAAAGGGGATCTCGGCCCCGGGAAATAGTTCAATCGGGCAGTCATATGGTCGATGTGGAGGGAGAGGGTCAGCCCCCTTTTTGCTGAAAACATCAACAAACCCATGATAGGCCTCATGCACCAACTGGTGTATTTCGGAATCAGGGTCCGTGCATAACAGAGTCAATGAGGCGTCAGGGAATTCAGAAAAGCAGTGTTTTTGACAGTAGCGTGAGTGGAAACTGACCTCTCCGGAACTCCAATCAATCTGAGGGTTATGGGCTTGAAGCCAAGGTAGGCCCAAGATGATGGGAAATAATGGAGAAGAGATGGCATCCAGGCTCAATAACTCCTTATGTTTAGTAGGAGTAATCACGGGTAATGGAGGTGTTTCCTGAGTAACTCGTCCTGATCTAATACATGAGCCATCTGCCAGGTAGACAGAAAGTCCTTGAGTCTTGGGTCGCAGAGGAATTTGCTGCTGAGTGGCAATGAAACAACTGCATGCTCCAGAGTCAATAATGGCATTAACTGACATAGTTCCTTTTGGAAGCTGGAATGAGAGTAGGAGAGCTAGGTGAGTTGCATTAGCAGATAAAGTTGACATGTTAGCAGGGAAGACAGATGGACACTTACGCATCTTAATAGGACAGGTCCGTGACATAGTCCTCAGCCGCTCTGCGGCCTTGCTGGAGCGCAGCCTCTGCCGTGACAGTTCGTTGGGGGTCATCGTACAGCTGGGCCATTGTGTCAAAGAAAGAGGACATGGCATGAATCTGAGCACTATTTTCCTCGAGCAGACGGTGGGCCCAGGTTTGGGGTTCCCCTTGAAGTAAGGAGATAATGAATCCTACTTTAGTAGATTCCAGAGAGAAAGTCCGGGGTTGCAGGGCAAAGTATAACTGGCATGCATTGCGAAATGCCCTGAATTTGCGTCGATCCCCCGAGAACCTTTCAGGCGTAGGAACCCTGGGTTCAGGTGGTAGCATCATCAAAGTGGGTGCTGTAGTAGTCTTAGCTGTCAGGTAAACCCATGTGGTCTAATTATTGGGGCCTATACTGGCCGACACTTACTTCTGTATCTGGTGAATGCCTAATGTACCTCCAGTCACCAAATACTATGTTCTTAGCTGTCAGGTAAACCCATGTGGTCTAATTTTTGGGGCTTATAGTGGCCGACACTTACTTCTGTATCCTGTGAATGCCCTAATGTACCTCCAGCCATCAAATACTACGTTCTTAGCTGTCAGGTAAACCCATGTGGTCTAATTTTTGGGGCCTATACTGGCCGACACTTACTTCTGTATCCTGTGAATGCCTAATGTACCTCCAGCCATCAAATACTACGTTCTTAGCTGTCAGGTAAACGCATGTGGGCTAATTTTTGGGGCCTTTCATGGCCGACACTTACTTCTGTATCCTGTGAATGCCTAATGTACCTCCAGCCATCAAATACTACGTTCTTAGCTGTCAGGTAAACGCATGTGGGCTAATTTTTGGGGCCTTTCATGGCCGACACTTACTTCTGTATCCTGTGAATGCCTAATGTACCTTCAGACACAGAATACAACATTCTTAGCTGTCAGGTAAACCCATGTGGGCTAATTTTTGGGGCCAATACTGGCCGACACTTACTTCTGTATCCTGTGAATGCCTAATGTACCTTTAGCCACAGAATACAATGTTCTTAGCTGTCAGGTAAACCCATGTGGGCTAATTTTTGGGGCCTATACTGGCCGACACTTACTTCTGTATCCTGTGAATGCCTAATGTACCTCCCTCCAGCCACCAAATACTACGTTCTTAGCTGTCAGGTAAACCCATTTGGTCTAATTATTGGGGCCTTTACTGGCTGACACTTACTTCTGTATCCTGTGAATGCCTAATGTACCTCCAGTCACCAAATACTACGTTCTTAGCTATCAGGTAAACCCATGTGGTTTAATTTTTGGGGCCTTTACTGGCCGACACTTACTTCTGTATCCTGTGAATGCCTAATGTATCTCCAGCCATCAAATACTACTTTCTTAGCTGTTAGGTAAATGCATCTGGGCTAATTTTTGGGGCCTTTCATGGCCGACACTTACTTCTGTATCCTGCTAATGCCTAATGTACCTTCAGCCACAGAATACAAATTCTTAGCTGTCAGGTAAACCCATGTGGGCTTATTTTTGGGGCCAATACTGGCCGACACTTACTTCTGTATCCTGCTAATGCCTAATGTACCTTCAGCCACAGAATACAAATTCTTAGATGTCAGGTAAACCCATGTGGGCTTATTTTTGGGGCCAATACTGGCCGACACTTACTTTTGTATCCTGTGAATGCCTAATGTACCTTCAGCCACAGAATACAACGTTCTCAGCTGTCAGGTAAACCCATGTGGGCTAATTTTTGGGGCCGATACTGGCGGACACTTACTTCTGTATCCTGTGAATGCCTAATGTACTTCAGCCCCAGAATACATGTTCTTAGCTGTCAGGTAAAGGCATGTGGGCTAATTTTTGGGGCCTTGAATGGCCGTCACTCACTTCTTTATCCTGTTAATGCCTAATTTTTCAGACTGGAATTGAAAATCAATGGGTCTGTAAACGTTCCGCCAAATTGTGGAATGGATGCGGACCCATTTTACAGATGTGTGAATGGACCCTATATGTATTTGACATGTATTTACCGGCTGCTGTCAGTTTTGGCTGATTTATGAAAAAAAAAAAAAAAAATTTTGCTGTAAGGGTAACTTTTCCAATTGTAATACTTCTGTTATGACATTGTCCATGTGCTGGGACTATTTGTGCACAGCTAGTAAGTCTTTTGTGGCTGCAAATATGACCTAACGTTTTTTAAAGTTCACCCCCCATTAAAGTCAATGGGGCCCGCCGCGAACTCGTGGTTCTCGGACTTTTGACATTTCTAGGGATGTCAAACGGCGACTTCACTTCATGTGAAGGAAAAGCTCATGACGACCATGTGCAGGAGAGAACATGTTCCTCAGCAATACTCCTCACTCCAACTTTATGCAGATCTACCCCAATTCACACTGCAGAAATGGATAAACCTCAACACTATCAGGAAAGCCTTTCAGAACCACAGCTTACCCCAGGGCTCAAAATTTCAAGTCCTGAGCTACTAGCCCGGCCTTAAGAGTTACTCGCCACCAGTTGCCCCACCCAACTCCTACCCAGCTCCGCCCCTAATTCCGCCCCTAATTCCGCCCCTAAACACGCCCTCCTAGTTATCTCATTAAATAACACTGTTAAATGTTGTATGCAAAATTAGGTTACAGAAATGTTTATCAACAACAACTTTAATAATATGGGCACAGGCACTGTAAACATCATTACTGCCTTCCTAAGTAAATATACACTACATACAGAGTGCAGGGTTGAGAGGTGCACTACGCTAAATTATTGTGCAGGAGTGACACCTTCTTTCTGGGTTCTCACCGACCCCATCCTTAAAGCTCCACTCATACTTGTGTTCGTATGTGTTTTGTAAACGCATGCAAAATTGCATGTGCATGCATTTATAAAACATGCTAAAACCACATCACGTTTGCTGTGCCATTCGTTGTTAATGGCATCCCAAACACCACAAGCTGACATGTGTTTTTCTGCAATCAAAAATGTGAAAGCACTGTAAAATAAGTGGTGTAAAAAAAAAACTGAATGCAGAAAAAGCTCAATGAGCTACTTTGCCTTATGTAGTGTATCCCCGTTTAAATGAATGGGCTGCCCTATGCATGTTGTGCATAAAACACTAGGTGTAAATGGGGCCTAATAGCAACCATTCAGAAGCCAGTACAGTTGATATGATAAGTTAACAGCCTGCACCCATCACCCCTGTACATTGCCTGCTTGTGCAAACTTACACACTCGGACTTATCTCTCTCTGTCTCTCTGATGGTCTCCCCAATGTCTCGGTTCTCACTTCTCCCCAGTAGGCTGTTACCTGAAGTTTGAGTTCTCGCTGCTGACTCTTCTTCCTCCTCCTCACTGCCCTGGGACGCGCATCTTCTCTGCCACCTCAAGTCCGGTATGTAAGTGAGGAGAAAATCCGCGGTGCTGTGCTGTGCTGGAAACTACATTTCCCAGTGTGCAGTGCGGCTCACAGAGCCCTCCATAGAGATGACTGGGGAGGCGGCTTGTCTAAAGCCGAGCAGACCAGCCCCCAGCCCGAGCCGAGCTATCTGATCCACCCGCCCCCAGCCCGAGCCATCCAATCCACCTGCCCCCAGCCCGAGCCGAGCCATCCAATCCACCCGCCCCCAGCCCGAGCCGAGCCATCCAATCCACCTGCCCCCAGCCCGAGCCGAGCCATCCAATCCACCCGCCCCCAGCCCGAGCCGAGCCATCCAATCCACCCGCCCCCAGCCCGAGCCGAGCCATCCAATCCACCCGCCCCCAGCCCGAGCCGAGCCATCCAATCCACCCGCCCCCAGCCCGAGCCGAGCCATCCAATCCACCCGCCCCCAGCCCGAGCCGAGCCATCCAATCCACCCGCCCCCAGCCCGAGCCGAGTCATCCAATCCACCCACCCCACCCTGAGCCGAGCCATCCAATCCACCCGCCCCCAGCCCGAGCCGAGCCATTCATCTAAGCCAAGCTAGAACACTCGCCCTCAATTAAATTTCTCTCGCAAAATGCGAGTGGGCGAGTGGAATTTTTGAGGGCTGGCTTACCCTATAGATAGGGATACCCCCTCTAAGATCACCGTTATAATAGATGAAACATCATTTACCATTGATTCCTTAGATAGGGGAATAGCCCTACTCAGGTTCTGGAAGATTCTAATGGACCCTCCTAATTATCTGAACCCAATCTCTAACACCAAAAGGGTTGAACTGGAATGGCAGGTGGTAAATGCAAAAAACATCACTGATCCTGGTAAACGTTGTAGCTGAGCAACTGTATCCCCTGAATGGCGAAGACCATCTTCAGAAAAAGGGATTGTATACCAGCGCTATGGAGTTTTTATGTGTACTGAATCAGGCTTAAATGGTGGTGTAAGCTGCCTCCAACCTACCTCTGAGGTAGTAAAATAGAAAAGGTTGCAAAAATGTTGGAACCGGCGCTACCACTTTAAATCGTGCATGTGCAAATAGAAAAGTGCATATAGTGCTAAAAGTGCACGCAATAAGATATAATATAAAATAATATAATATAAAGTGCTACGTGCAGTTTATGGGCTGTGCTTAGTGTACCATACTGAAAACATCATATGTTATACATATAAAGTGCCGAGTGCTGATAATGCCAAATACCACGTGTAGTGATTAGGGAATCAAATAAACAAAGTATGGCGTCGGTAGATGACCCACCAAAACACCGCTGCTTACCACACTCCTTCGGCCGATGCCTCGACACTTCTCGGTCACTAAAATAAAGGATAAGCCTCCATTGCGTAGCATATGTTATGTCAAACGAATCAACGTAGCATCCACTCACAGTTAGGGAGTTCACTGTCAGCTTGAGAGGTGTTCGCCGGACCGCTTCCGCGTTCCACCGGCTCAAACCACCGTTCCCGGAAGTGACGTATTGACGTACACAAACCACGCCCTTGGTTTGGGCGTGGTTTGTGTACGTCAATACGTCACTTCCGGGAACGGTGGTTTGAGCCGGTGGAACGCGGAAGCGGTCCGGCGAACACCTCTCAAGCTGACAGTGAACTCCCTAACTGTGAGTGGATGCTACGTTGATTCGTTTGACATAACATATGCTACGCAATGGAGGCTTATCTTTTATTTTAGTGACCGAGAAGTGTCGAGGCATCGGCCGAAGGAGTGTGGTAAGCAGCAGTGTTTTGGTGGGTCATCTACCGACGCCATACTTTGATGGTTTTTTATTTGATTCCTTAATCACTACACGTGGTATTTGGCATTATCAGCACTCGGCACTTTATATGTATAACATATGATGTTTTCAGTATGGTACACTAAGCACAGCCCATAAACAGCACGTAGCACTTTATATTATATTATTTTATATTATATCTTATTGCGTGCACTTTTAGCACTATATGCACTTTTCTATTTGCACATGCACGATTTAAAGTGGTAGCGCCGGTTCCAACATTTTTGCAACCTTTTCGAAGACCATCTTCAGGCTTAAGTTACCCCCCCCCCCCCGTTTAGTTTAGCCTTAGCGACGACGAGCTGCACCGGGTTTATTAACCTCTTCATGTTCTTTGTTTTTGTCTTTTTTGTCTTACATCAATTACTGTTGCTGGCCTACAAGTTATCATTTATCTGTTTTTTTTCTTTTATGTTATTTATTCTTGTTTTTCCAATGTAGTCATCCATTTTGTTCATTTTCCTATTCCATGAGTTCGTGCTACAGCCTATGTATCATCTGGCAGCCTTGAAACAAGTAATATGTTCTTTGAACACAAGAGGGTACCTCTTCACAATCGTGAGTAACCACATCTATAACTACTCTTCTAACATATTACACTTGTCAAAATGGGAGTGTCCTTTCTAATAATTAACACCAAGGGCCTAAATCACCCAGTGAAGCAGAAGTCCATGTGGCGGGAGGCAATACAAAACAAATGCGACATTTTGTGCACAAGAAACCCATTTTAGTAAACTTGCCCCTCCAAAATGTACGGATTAAAAACTTCCCCTTTATCTTTACTGCTAATAATGCAGACACAAAGCAGAGGGGAGTGTTAACAGCCATCAAGGACACTGTCTCTTTATTTTTTTCAAATATTTTATTTATTCAAGAAAAGGAAAAAAAAACCTGACATTTCAAATCAAATAATTACATCACTACACAGAAATCAACAATCAGTCATGTCTCTCCAAAAACAAAAGATAGGCATATAAACACTCAAGAGCAGTATATCTGTGTTAGCAGGATACCAAAAAACTGTCACCCATTATGCAGTCTAATATACCAACCATTCAAAAGTAATAATCCAAGTACCGTATATACTCGAGTATAAGCCGAGTTTTTCAGCACATTTTCTTGTGCTGAAAACGTCCCCCTCGGCTTATACTCGAGTCAAGGAAAAAAAAAAACACATTTCCTGTCCGCTCCGACGGGTTTAAGGTTTAAAAATGGCGCCGCCCGTCGCATACATGTCACCGCGCACGCGCCGCCGCTCGTGTAATTTCGGCTATTCCCGCCGCCGCTCGGGAGAGGCCGGGAATAGCCGAAAGTATACGAGCGGCGGCGGCGCGTGCGCAACGACGTGTCGGCGCCGGGCGGCGCCATTTTTAAAATGAAGGCGCCTCTGGAACAGGTAAGTGAAACAGCTTCACTACCTGCCATTATGCAGGGCTGTGGGCACACTACAAGGGATGCAGTGCTGCAGGCATGGTCCACATGTACCATGCCCACAGCACTGCATCTCCTGTAGTATGCCCACAACCCCGGATCCTCTTGTACCATGCCAGTACCCTGCATTCTCCTGCACCATGCCAGTCACCCTGCATTCTCCTGCACCATGCCAGTCACCCTGCATTCTCTTGTACCATGCCCGCCGCCCTGCATTCTCCTGCACCATGCCAGTCACCCTGCATTCTCCTGCACCATGCCAGTACCCTGCATTCTCCTGCACCATGCCAGTCACCCTGCATTCTCCTGTACCATGCCCGCCGCCCTGCATTCTCACCCTAGGCTTATACTCGAGTCAATGATTTTTCCCATCTTTTTGTGGTAAAAGTAGGGGTCTCGGCTTATACTCGGGTCGGCTTATACTCGAGTATATACGGTAATATAATCCCTGAATTGATAATATTGTTCACTATGCCTTCTTTTTCTTTTCTTTCTTTTCCCCATTCCTTTCCTTTATAAAAATAACAAAAAGCAAAACAAAACAGGCACAAAAAAAAAATAGGTAAAGAGGAAAAAGAGGAGACACCCCCAAACCCCATATAATGGGGAGGTTCGAAATATATATATTGTTGTTCTCCCATTTACCAACCTATAAACTCAGACTTAGACCTTCCCTTGACTAAACATGTTTCGTCCTCTCTCCGAGAGGATAAAAGAGTTCCATGGCCCCCAAGTCTTCTCATATCATTCTTTTTTATGTTGTCTTGTGAATTGTAGGTCTTCCATTTTGTTAGTGTCTTCAATTTTACAGATGCAATCACTAATAGTAGGGGGTAGCTGCGATTTCCATCTCAATGGAATGCATGATTTAGCTGCATTTAATATATGATATAAAACTGACATTTTATATCCTCTCAGAGGGGTGCCCGAAACATGCAACAGAAACAGAGCTGGGTCCATTGGAATCTCAAAATCCGTGAATTTATGAACCGATTCTCAGACAGCTTCCCAAAATTCTCTTAGTTTGGGGCAGGACCAAAATACATGCAAAAGTGTTCCCCAATCCTCCCCACACCTCCAACAGCTATCTGAGACATGTGTATAATATTTATGGAGAAGAGAGGGGACTCAGTACCATCTTGCCATAATTTTATAGTTGGTCTCTTGGGTTGTAGTACAGATAGGGATTTTCAATGCAAGATTATACATAGCCTGTTCCGGTTTCTGTGTAAATGTACGGTTCAAATCTCTTTCCCACTTATCTAGGCATAATAACCGCCCATTATTTGAAGACCTTAACAAGAGGTCATATACTCTAGATAGAGGGTGGGCTAAGACCTCACTGCCTGAGCAGTACTCCTCAAAGCACGTAAGATTTCTATCGAATGTTTCCAGATGGTGTAGAGTACGTAAAAAATGTAACAATTGTACTGCATTTCAAAAGGGCAGACGGAATCGCCCCTCTTCATCAGTCAATTGTGTAAGGGTGGGCCACTTATTTTCCCATATAAAGTGGGATACTTGATAGTGCCCTCTATTGCCCAATTCTCGTAATGGGTGTTACGTCAGTCCTGGAGTGAAGGCAGGGTTTCCTATAACTGGGAGCAGCGGGGAATTTTCAGTG
Source organism: Pelophylax lessonae (assembly GCF_965119305.1). NCBI lineage: Eukaryota > Metazoa > Chordata > Amphibia > Anura > Ranidae > Pelophylax > Pelophylax lessonae. Next base: position 408,769,108 of record NC_138772.1, read on the forward strand.
GTCAACTGAGTCTGTTTTATAATAGTAAATGCTACCCGTACTGTCGCCCCAATTGTGGGATGCTTCAGAATTTCCCGGGAAAGATACCTATGTCACCAACGTGCTCCTCTGAGATTACCATTAGTTTGTTGTTGTTCAATATGTATCCACAACTTGAGATGGGAATGTCGCCGCCAGTCTATCCTGTAGATTTAGTGGCTGTTACGGAGACATGGTTTAATGAAAGAAATGACTGGGACATAACCATACCAGGGTACTCTTTATACAGACGAGACAGAGAAGGCAAGAAAGGAGGAGGAGTGGCTCTGTATGTGAAAGATAGCATTAAATCTAACCTAATACAATTTGGTGAGGCCAACATAGTCAGTTTGGGTTACGTTGCAGTTTGCTAATCATGCAGTAACTCGTGTAGGTGTGATATATAGACCACCTGGTCAAGTTAAAGAACTAGATGATCTACTAGTTGAAGAAATAGCTAAAATGACAATGAAAGGAGAAGTTATCATTATGGGAGATTTCAATATTCCAGATATAAACTGGAAAACCAAAATAGCAAGTTCTACCAGGAGTACAGATATTCTAAATTCCCTACTGGGGTTGTCTCTGCAACAAGT